>NC_088130.1:37010986-37185986 GCF_036370855.1 Dromaius novaehollandiae | reverse complement strand
GAGAAATGACAAAAGCTTCGGGGTCTGCGAAAAGAGAGCCTTCAGTTCTGGCTGTGTAAAAGCAGAGGAAAGTTTTTAGCTATTCCGAGGGTGCGGGCTGAACGCAGCCAGGGCACCGCTCCGTGTGCACGTGTGTACCTATCGCTAGGCCTGTGGGGTTTGACATTTGGAGGCCCGGCGCAGCGGAGTGGGGCCTTCCGAGGGCATGTGCTGTACCCAAAGCAGAAGACAGAGCCTCTTAGCGTAAGGTATTTGGCTGCAGTTTGAAGGCAATTTCTAGTACGTTTCTGTTACACGTGGAAAAGTTGGAGAAACCTCTTTTGCTCCCTCGATATTAAGATAAGGGGTTTCTTCTGAAGGGCAGAGGTGATAGCCTAGGCTGCCTCGCTACTTCAGGATTCAGTTGAGGGGATCGTTTCTCAAGGTAAAAATATTGGTGATGGTGCTTTCTCAGGCATCTAAGGTAGCGGAAAATACACTGCTTTATGCATCAACTTTTATCTTTTTTGCGTGTTTGTGGGTGCATAGGGTCTGCGAATAGAAGGCAGGCAAGTGTTGTCTATAATCTTCCGGCCCTGTTCCCACCCGGTTTTTATTTTCCAAATACTTCATGTGTTACAGCAGTGCTGGGCAGGCACACACAGTCTGGCAGGCTGCGTCTCTAGCATGCTGAGCATGCTATAAAAATACAGCAAGCGATGAGCCCCGCAGAAGGGGCTTGCAGACTTGAGCCAGTTTTTTACCAGTGCACAACTTTCAGTGGTAAGTGGCTGACTAGGAAAAATGTGCTTTTCTTTAGAAGACAGAAACAAAACCTGAAGTTTTGACCTTCAACCTGAGTGAATATGCAATCTCTCTACAGGCTACTTTTTAGTAAAGGTGACAAACTTGCAGTAGCAGAAACCATGAATTTCTTGATTTGTAAAACACCAAACATGTCTGTCAGCAAATAGAAATAATAAAAGAAAGTGTTGGGTTATTTAAATATTTGTTTTGTATCAGGAACTGAGGGGAAAATTTGTTTTGCATAGTTGCTGAAGTTTTGTATGTCCAAAGATCAAGTGAGGTTAGTTTAGAGAGATTTATGTCCCGTTTTTTCTCCTTTTCTTGCTGATGCGTTATGTTTAGCCTACAGTTTTTTTATTCTTTCACAAAAATTCAGGGCAAAGCCTAGCTAAGACATCACCCTTAGAACTATAACTCTCTCTCTTTAAGTTCTGGGATTTATTTTTCCTTTTCCAATTTGACAATCATCTTATTTTCTTCACTTGCCTGAACCTGACATAGTACAAACCTGCTGATCCCTATCGCTGCTGCTCCTGCCTTTCTGAGCAGGTCTTTGCATATCCTATCAATGAGCTGATCAAACCAGTGACTGTGGGATTTCGTGGCTTTTGACAGCTGAAACTGCTGTGCTTTTCTCCAGCTAATTATTGTTTTCAAGGGGCAGTCACTATCAGAGCCTACAAGCTTCTTTTTCCACCCCCACATCAGGCTAGAAATGCTTAAAAGAGTCACCTCTCCCTCCCTCTACCTACTAAGATTAGTTTGGTAATAAAAGAAATGGTAGTTAGCATGAAATGTAGAGGTGTTTCTTCATATTTAAATTAAGATACAGGAGGAAAAAAACCTTGTTTCTGAATCATTCTGTAGAGATTTTGTAATTTCGAATAAAATGCTGTCTCGGATGTTTTTTTTCATCTCTGCTACCTAAAGCTCCAGCCAGCATTTAATGGTACTATTTTAAAATGACTCTTACCTCAGCCTCACTTATAATCCTTGCATGGGCTATGTTTTGTCTTTTCTTCATTCTTTAGTAAGTCGTAAAAGTAACGGATTCACTACTTGTGTTCATCAAGAGTCAAACAGAAGAAAGAGCTGTCTATATGCACGATACCCTATTTTTTGTTGCTTGGTTGCTGTCCTGGAATTGCGTAGAGGCTGCAGCTCTCTGTTAGTTATCTGCTGATTAGAGACACAGGCAGTTTTACCTATCTTCTTTCTTTAGCTAATTTGTGTTGGCTATCTTTGTTTGGGATGGGAAGCTAGTGATTAGTCAGTCTTTAGTTACTATCATCTTTCTTCTCCTACTGCCAAAACTGCAGACAGGATTCATTTACATTAAGCGTCATGAAAAATATTTAAAATACAAATAAAATTTAAGTAAAGGAGACCTTGATTTTTGTGTTGCAGTTAGCATTATCTTATTCGGATGCTGATAGTGACACATTTTATTGTGTAAAGATTGCAACCTTGTATTATATGCATGTTTAGCCTATATGGAGATAATGTTTTTTAAAGCAGTGCTAAACATGAGAAAAATTCACATGAAACAAGAGCTTTGTCCAGAGCTCTGCAGCAAATGAAAGCTATATCGTGTACATCAACCTGCTTCAGTTTTGGAGAAAAGATGGGTTACTGTTAAGTGATTGCTTTGTTAAATGGGAGAAAGTTTGTATTAAATTTGTATGAAAGTATTACAAACCATAGGCTTTCATTTACTGCCCTGTGAGAGAAGGACAAAATATTACAGGAGCTCCCTGTACTTTGCTGTGAAGCAGCTACAGACAGAAGGGCCCTATGTGTTAATGTATTTTTATTTACACTTTTTAGAAAATAAACTCTTTGGCAGAGGCATCATGTTCTCCCATTACTGGGAATGCTAATACACATAAATCAATGCTAAGAACAATTATTCTCTTATTGAAAAACATCCCTTTCCACACTGCTTTATAGAGAAAAAGAAGGGAGTCAGAGAAGAGGAAGAATATGGACCCTAGCAGTATAATCTGCTGTGATTTACAGACCGTATAGCCTGGAGTTTCATTTAATGTATTTGAGGGAGGCATTGTGTAGCATTATCACTTTCGCTTTGCAAAATCAGTATTCCTCCATTAAGGAAATAACATGTATTCCACTCACAGGTTTTTAGAAGGGTGCAAATCCATTCTTTAGAAAGGTTGGTGGACATGTAAAATGGAAGGAAGCTAGCAAAAATGAGCACAGTTATAGCTTTTCTTTTCTCAAAAAAAAAAAAAAAAAAAAAAAGGCAATTTTGAAAATGGCATGTAAGTTAAAGCTGCCCCTGGCCAGCTTTAAATTATGTGATTCTCACTTATGCAAGATGCTGCTAGAGGAATTCCTTGGCTCTCATTAGCATGGAATAATCCCTCTAGACTTCACACACAGCAGACATACACAGGCACATACACATTTGTAAAGTCAGTTGCACATTTCCAACTGCAAAACAATATACAATCTGCAAAGACTCTTCAAGCAAAAGACTTTTTCAAGGTCCAATATCTTTTTAGGCAGTCCTCTGTTTTAAGAAGAGTCTTGTTAAAGTGCTTTCAAAAAAGTTTATTCAGAATAACGAAAGAACGATTATCTTCACTGCAGTAGCTCGAGTGGTGTTCACTTCCCCCATAGTCTAGGCACAGCTTTTCAGCTAACGCTGAGCCTTTGATTCTACCACAACACTGTGGTCAGCCGTAAAGGTGAGGAAACTGGCAGACCGCATGGACAGTGACAAACTCTAGTAACCTTCATCGAACTTTTTAAATGCTCTCTAGGAAAACTGGACATGGAATTCCCTACCAAAACCGAACCCACAGGCAACATCAGTATCTTCGTATTTATAACACCTAACAAAGAGAGTACAATGCAAACCAAAGAGCTCAGATTACAGCTACCAAGCCCAGGCTATTGAATGACATTTTAATGTGAAATACCGCTGTTATAATTTACACAAGTCTCAAAGCTTTGGTGCATATTTGGCTGCTCCCAAGCATCCGGGATCTTCTCCGGAGGAGCTGTGTTCGCAGCTGGTATATGCTGTTGAGAGTTAGATGAATTCGGCCTTGAATCTTGCTCAAGGCAAGGCTGTTTCTTTTCTAGCAAATTAGTTCCTCCTTTTCTCTCTCCTTATGTTACTGATTTCCTAGCTCTTTAAGCCAGCCTCCTTATTCTTCCCAATTTCTCTCCAGTTTGGAACCCTTTACGCGGAAAGGTATGATAAAGTAGAGCTTGCAGTGTGAAAAGACAATTCAGAATTAACAAAATGGTACGGCAGGATGGAAGCATGGAGCAACATTGCCAGACATTGGCTAATAGGCAGAAACAGCCAAATTCTTACTCCTGGGAACGTTCAATTTATGTCAGCAGGAGTAGATCTATAGCCCCACCTGGAGGCATTACACAGGGACTAATTGCCACAGTGTGTGCCTTATTGGGGACAGCATAATAACAACTGAATAATAGAAACCTTAGAATTCATTTGCATAAGCTTCCCTGGCCTACAAATTCAGGGGAATTTTTGGCCTTAGCTTGTGCTTTTCGTTGTGGGCCCAACTTCTTCCAGCTGGATAAATAATGGTGGATAAAAGATCTATTGCCTCAGGTGAAGTGCTGCTACAAGCTCTATTTATGCAGATAATGAGGTAGGATTTGAGGGACTGAAGCAGGATGAGATGGTACTGGAAGGCCCCTCTGCTTATTGGTTTTATGAAACTCTACATTAAACAAGTGAGCTGCTTCTTTTTCTCTTTGCCTGTGCCCTCCTTTTATTGCTCACAGACATACCTTGTTTCTAGTACATTTACAACTTAGACGTTTTCTATAGAAAATGGGTCAGGCAAGATGACAATTACATTTATTAGAAGAATCACTGAAAATGATGCTATTGAAAGTAAGCCGCAACTCAGATTTTAAGCATAGTGGGAGATGGATCCTAATCTCATTTTGCAGCATGGAAATTGGGAATGGCTTGGAAGGCAGTGGAGTTACAGGCGCAGCTATAGGGAGTGTGAGAATTGAGGCCAGCGCGTACTGAAACGCAGCTCTCACCTGTGCAACCCAAGTTGGGGTCTGGTAGAAGTAACTGCGCGTTGTGAGGCTGCAGTGCAGTCTGTGTTTGCGCGTAGAGCTCCCGCGCGCGTGGAGTGGGTGGTGTGCTCCCCTGCTGCCAGACCCACTTGCCAGCACGTGAAGGCGCTCTGCTCTGTGGCTTTCTCCTGTGGCAGTCTCATTTCTACATACAAAATCACTTGCTGTCCTGTACCTCAAAGCTCTTTTGATGTGTTTGTGAAGGGCTCTTTCTGAACATTAGCTGGCTAATGCGGGGTTTTTGTACGAAGGTATTATTGCTTGGACTTCTTTGTTTTCTCGTCAGATGGTAGAAGCAAAGTTAAATGATCATTACAGCTAAGAAAAAAGTTATGTTGTTGAGAAGGATAATTTTAAAACACCAGATGATGGACAATGTTTCTGAAAGACATAAATCTTCTTAATTAAAAGCTTTTCAAAAATTATTAGAGGTTTGTCAGAGCAGGAGGAATATGCTTGGAATTCAGGTTCAGGAGCTTGTTATGCAAGTGTCTCGGGCTCCTGTTTCAATTTAAATAATTATATATATCAATTAGTTATAATATGATTTATATTGATGACTGATCCTTGCAATAATGTGTTGTCATCTGAGTTTTCTCTACTGTAATTATATTTTCATTTATTCCTGCTACACTGGCAAGTTAAGGGTTTTTTTCAGTAATTTTTGAAATCAGTTATGGAAATAAAAATACTGCAAACCAGAAAGTGCAGCAAGGAGAGAAAACATTAAGTGATATTTTCTATCACTCTCATTAATTCACAGACAGATGTTAAAATTATTGCACGGAAGATGAAACATCTGGAATATTTCTCTATAGTCATATGCAGCTACTAAAAATCTGCTTTTGAAAAACCTCTTCAGCATGATTTCATCTAAGCTGATTTCCTGAATCCTTCCTTAAGCTATTTACTTTCCTTAAAATATATCTGTTTTTGTATTTCAACATGATTTTTACCAGTACGAGGATTTTTGTAAGTAAATAGCAGGCCATATAACCAATTTATAGCCTTGTGCCTTTAAAGAGTGTGCAAGATTGAAAGTACAGAGTACAACTAGAATAGAAAAGTCCAAATGGAAAAGGCAGTTCTCTCTGCATTGCTGTGGACAAAACCGCTTCACCTGGGCGTTGATCCTGCCTGGCTGTTCAGCGGTCCGGCTCGGGCAGCTGAAGCGTGGGAGCTCCCATACCTGTTGCTGGAGAATGGGCCGGTGCCGGTCTTGGAGGGTGCACCCCCCCCCACCCCTTTCCTACGGTAAGGGAGGGGAGATGCTGCACTGAGGATAAAAGCAGCAGAGCTCAAAAATGTGTCAGTCGTTTCATCGCAAAAATGTTAGATTTGTTTTAGAAATAGAAGCTGGAATGCTCATGAAGAAGCTGCAGGGAGGCAGTGGCAGAGCGTGATTATTTCTCCCCGAGAATTTCCAAAACCGGAATTTGTATTTTAAAAAGCCTTTTCTTTTTCTTTTTCTTTTTTTTTGCTTTTATGATTTCTGAAATTGTGACGTAAGGACAAGTGAAGAAATACAGCCAATAAATAAAAATGGCAAATTTTAAGGAGTATGTATATAACATATGTATTTCTTATTGCTGATTTGCCTGAAAAATGCCATACGATTGAGAACTTGTATGGTTCGCAATATAGGAATGCTAAGATTTCTGTCTGTAGAAGGAAAGATTTTGCTAAATATATGACACATTTCTGATTTCTGGCAAAAATAAAATAAAGAGTATTATCTGCTGTTGAAGTCTGTAACTGTTTTTGCCACATTTCATGAAATCAGCCTCTTAAAATTTGTGACACAAAGCATAGATCCAAATATATTTAGTGCAATAGTTAGCAGAATCTAATGTGCTTTGTCAGAAAACTGAATCCCTTGATTTTGGTGTGTGAAGTGATTATGGTGTGAGTGAATATGTTCAGACTACCCAGATGCGGAAAGTGGAAACATCAGATTAAAATGAGAGCATTATTTCTCAAAACAATTATTATGAAAACATCTGAGAGAGGCCACTTTGCAGCCAAAACATATGCTTAACTTCAATAAATACTAGTTTTCAAGCTTATTAAGATCCATCTAATCATCCTGTTTTAAGTTGGCACTTCTGATTGCAACACTAATTTGTTCCTGGTGTCGATCTCAAGTACTGTAGAAAGCTCTGCAGAAAGAGCTTCCAACTAAGTACTGGGATCCTTTTTGTGTCCCTGAAGCCTGCTATTTATTTGTTTGTGGCATTTCTTACAGAAGGCTTCAAAAGTTTAATACAATGAATATGTACAAAATAGAAAAAAATGTGCCAAATCAATAGAGTGAAGATTTAACAAAGAATAGCAGGCGGCTGAAATTCCTAAACTTGATTTCCACATATTTATTTTTCATGGGGCTGCATAAGGAAAGAAAATGTTGCTCAGATGAGGAAGAAACTTTTTTTCTTCTATTTCAGGACTTAATTCCCTTACTATTGCAGTATGTGAATCAAATCCTTCATTTAACAAATACCAGAAAAAAATTAGAATCCAACTGGAGAAGTAAGACTATATCAAATAATACAAGGAATGAGCTTACAGTATGAATGAGAAAAAGTATCAAGCTACAGCAATCAATGTTGTAGACAGTATCTCTTAAATCTATCATGTTGCCTTTTGCCCTTTATACTAAGTCAGAAGGAAGCGGCTATAATGAATGAGCGTGTCTTTATTCGTGTCGGCTTTGGTTCTGTAGGAAACCTGGCAATATGACATTTAGTGTGATTAATTCTGCGTTGAAGCTCTGGTTTATTTTCTCCCACGTACATGCATAAAGAGGCGTTCTTAATAAAAATAATTTAAAAAATCCAATACAAAGTAAAACTGTTTCTAAAAGTTATCCTGCAAGATAGACTCAAAAGCAAAAGATTAATCGGGTATTTACAGTATCTTTTATCTTTTCACAATGTCTTTTTTTCCCTTTTACAATACGTTTTACAAAGTGAAAATGATTAGGATAGTGCATGCAAAGTTGGTTTGTTTATCTATAGCTTTTAACCAGATTTGCTACATTAAAAATAATACATAACCGATACAAATATCTATGCATTAAAACATATTGTAAAGTATGCTGTGTGAAACTTTGACGATATTTTTTCACACTTCGCATCAGAAGGGGGCACTAGTGATCCATTAGAAATAGGCAGTGTGACACTGCTTTTGCTGTGCCATATTTAATAATAATAAAAATAATGATATAATTTCCGCATTTAATATTGAGGGCATTTGTGTGCATAATTAAGATTATAAATATATAATGGTAATTCAAAAAGTTAAATAATTAATAGATTGTATGTAAATATAATCTGTTGTCTCTCATTGTCTTTTTATATTATTATTGAAATACTGTCGTTACAGTTCACATACTAGCTGTAACAATGAACTAATGTTGATTATTTAATACCTTGTTTTGGTAATTTGTAACATTAAGGAGGTGAATTCTATTTGTACAGCATTTTGATAATGAAAGTTAAATATATTCCAAGAAAAGCAGAAATTTAGACTTCCCTGTTTAAAAACAAAGCTGTTCAAATATGTTGTGATTTAAATTATTTTATAGCTATTACAACAAAGAAAATGTTTTAACTATTCATATAATAATTTTTGTATTATGTACATTAGATTAAATGGATGGAGAAAACATGTTTTATCATGATGCCTACTTACTTTTCTGGGTTGGCTTATTCGATCTGCTACATTTTAGCAGTTTTGTTAGTATTGCTTTGGCCTATAAAGGGAGGTCAAGATGAGGTGGCTCTGCCATTTCATAGAATCAACTATGGAATGTGAGCTATGTGAGCAAGGAAAGAAAAGAGATGAACAATAATATGGTTTCTATCCTTTGTCCTCATTTTCTTGCTGTGTATAGGATAAAAACTGGCAGCATGCATAAAACTGCAAAAGACTTAAGTCAGTCTTAGTAACAGCAAGAAAAACAGCTGAATTTTTGATTTGGAGGTTGCTGAGTGATACTGTATTGTAACAAAATACCTACTTATTAGATATGTATGCTGGCAGTATTTGTGAAATAGTACTCTATCCACAAATAATTAGATGCTCTTTTGAAATATCCACTATTATTTTCATGTGTAAAAATGAGGGTCAATGATGAGCTGAATTTAGCATTCAGTAAATTGGGTCAAGTTCAACAGAAGAAGAGTACAAAATTTTTAAGTGTTTTATGACATTAAAGTAGGTTCAAATGTGAACTTTCTAAAATCAAAGATGTTATTTAAGGCCCAAATGGGTTTCATTATAGATTATTTGCAAGTTATCAGCCAATTCCTGTGTTCATTTACTCAGGAGCAAATCAAGAATTTGCTTTGTTCAGAGTGGATGTAAAGCCTAAAATGGCAGCACAAGGGAAGCTTCATTATATCTTAAAGGCAACTTTAAGCTATATGTTTCGTGGCTACAGATTTTATGAGTGCATACAACCAGGCATTTTTTAAAACAAATGTGCATGCTTTTGTGCAGGAAAATACAGTCATTTTAGACCAGCCACTTAATCTAAGCAAGCACATATCTGACCTCATACCCTTGTATCTTAGGTTCTTTTATTTCAATTTTTCTAATGCCAGGAGTGCTTTCCAGAAAATTATCTCTGAACGTTACTGTCAGGATAACTAGAAACCAGTTGTTTTCTGATGATGGAACCTGCCTGAAGATTTCCTGTCTATCATGAAATGAAATCTATTTTATTGTATTTTGATGACAAAACCCTAGGTATTGAATAGGGAGTTCTCAAAAAATGAACCAAAGCAAACTACTGGTGTAGTTTTTCCTGTGGCCTGGGTGCAGACAGGAGATGTCTGCTTTATGCGAGCTCCAGTCACTCATTTGACTGTTCTTATTCTACATAGTTATAATATATTGACAGTGGTTGCTGTGTAACCACCGAAATGTTGTGCTCAGTATAGGCTTCAGAATGTTTTCAAGAAGCTGAATAAATAGGAATATAGGTTAGCACCTCATGAATTATCTAGCCTAGTCCCCTGATATTGCCTATACTGAATTCCAGGTCTTTGTGCTTATGCTGCCATCAATACCTGGATTTAAGCTTTATATTTTAATCCGAAACAAGAAGTCTGAGAGCTGTGAACTGTCTCAATTTATCTCAGCAATAGCTAATTTTGAGGCTTATTTAATATTAGTTTAAACATCACTCTTGTGTTCAGTCATTTCAACTGAAATATTTATTACTTGGTGCAGTGGTAAATACTAGGATCATATTGGAATTGACTTCTTAATGAGTGCAATTTGACCTTCCAACAGAGGAAACCACAGTTTTGGTACTTATCTAAACTTTATCGTTTGTGAAGTCAAAAAGTGGGCCTTTTTTATGAAAGATTGTTTGTCTTTTACATTTCTTGTTACTCCTTAATTTTACTAGATTTAATTATCACTGAACTAACTCATTAATACATATTAATGCTCAAAGTCAAAACTATTTTAGTATACAAAGCAAAAAAATGTATTGCCTGCTAATTTCTTTTTCCTGCTGAAATGTAAAAGACATGCTTATAATTGACTAGCATGAATAAATGTTGTTTCTTATAATTAAAATAGGCAGAGATTGGTTAGAGATGCAGGGACATGCCTGCATGCTTCTCCTTCCATGTCCCTTCAGTTGAACTCTTTCTGTAGTCCAGTGATGAATCAAACTCCCCTGATTCCCCTTTCCTCACATTCTTTCCTCATCAGTATTTGCTCATATGAATAGTTCTCTTTCTCTTTTCAGTCCCAAAATCAAATTATTTTCATGCCTGTGAAATGCCCAAACCTCTAAATGACGCTTATCTTTACCTGTATTAATACATATCTCTGACATTCTTAGTTTCTTATTGCCATTATAAAAAGCTTTGGTTTACTGAAGTGAGGGAAAACAAACTGAATTTAAGCTTAAAATTAAAAGTCTGGTTCAAATTTAATATTACTGTGGATTTACACTAGCAGATCTGATAGCTGAATTTGCTACAAAAAATACTATGCTTAACATATTATGGAATTTCATACTTAATTCATTGCAAATCCTCACTTTTATTGTGCTCATAGTTACTATAGCATTTCTAGTTACTACAGAATCCAGAAACAGATAACCCCCGGCAACAAGAGTGTTTGTTCCAGCATTTGATTGTCGCATGGTACACAGGACTGTGATGGAAGTAAAAACTAGATATTAATCTTATTTACACTAATGTAAATTTGAAATTACTTCACTGAAATTTCTGGAGTTATTCCAGAACATCCTCCAGGGAAGTGGAATCAGTTGAGGGTGTAATATGTAATAATATCAATATTTGCTCAGTTAGGTCAGCTTCTAAAATGATACAAAAAGAATCAATGAAGAATCCACATGTGCACTTGAACCAATAGACATAACTGATTTTTTGCTTGCCAATCAGCTTCTCAAAGCTGCAGTAAGCACTTAAACTTTATATAAACAGGCCAGAGCTGGACTGGTAAAAAAAGCTGCACGATTCAGGGGAAGGCTTTAGCGTTAAGAAGACAAGAAAAGGAAGATTTGTAGTTGTATCTTCCCATTTTGTTCTTGCTCATATAGGTCAATAAGCAGGGCACTTAAAATGATATGTGGGTTTAACTTAATTCATATAGGAGAATTTGAGCAAGCAACTGATTTCAATATATAGAGTAGGAACTGGAAGAGGTCAAGTGATCAACAGGTCAAACTGGAACTCTTTCAATGTTAATGTTTGTATTATCAATCGCTATAGAAAAATTCAAATATTCATATTGACTTCATCTTCACAAGCAAAGCAAAAATGCTTTCCCAAATCTTCTTCCAATTTTATGCTAAATATACATGAGGCCCTGATCTGTCAGTACTTTTAGGCCTTCCAGATATAAACTCAGAAGCTGCTATTCTCTCCTTTTGTGAAGTAGCATTCATTAATCATAAAATGTTTCGTATTTTCTTTCTGTATCATAGGATTTTATTAGTTCTGTTTTGAAAAGTGAAAATAAAGGTACAGAAGTTATTCAACTTCTGTCTAAAGTCACACTGACAGTTAATGTCAGTAAGAAATCCTCATGGCTTCTTCATCATTTTTAGCCCTGTGGTTCTTTCCCTTATTTTAACTTCTCAGTTAACTTGTCTAGTCATAGAACGCTTCCATAAAATTTCTTACACAGATCATATACTGCCATGTTGCATCTTGCATTTCTGGAAAATTGAAGTTTTCTGGTTTTCTGATTGTGGTCATTTTTCTTGTCCTGAAACGCAACAGCCTGAGGAATATTACATGGTTGTTCAACAGAAAAAAGGGACTAACAAGATTAGAAGGAAGTTGGTCCTGATGATAATTTGCTAAAGAAGGAAAAAAGATTGAAAATGTGTTTCAAATGGGTTAAATCTGAGAAAAAGAAAAATGTGATTTGCAATTTAAAGGCTTTCTCCAGTTTCTGAAAAGAGGTGATTTCAGTGCATGAAACATCAGGAAAGGAGTCACTGATGTACTTGTTATGCAAATATTTTGCTCTTATTATTGGACTTGTTGCTTTTGTGAAGATTCTGGCCTTAATATGAGGCTACTGTGTCTCTTTAATTGGAAGCTGACATGCTTTTGTTGATGGATTGTTTGGAAGGAATGTTGTTGATAGTTTCTGGCTCTTGGATATATAGCTTGTATATGTGGTACCTATTCTACTCTGATTTCTGTACGTAAGAGGGTTTTTTTTTCTTTCTTTTTGAAGGTCTGTGACTGATAGCCAGGTTTGAGCTTGAATTCAGAGAAGGTTTAAGAGAAATGAACTGGAGATTTTGAGCTGGCTATGTTGCTTTGAGCATGAGACACAGCGGAGAGGAAAAATGAGACAAGGATAAGGCTGCGATACTATGTTGCGACATTTTTCTTCTCTATTCCTCCCTTTCTTTTGTATTTCATAGAATAATGACAGCTAGAGCTTCAAGCCTGGAAGTGTTCTGCGTTCTGTGAAGCAACTGTTAAAATGCCTGTTACTCCATAGCCTCCATGTCTTCCTCATAACATGTGCTCAACCGAGAACTAAATGGTTTGTCCAGTTATCAGACCTGTAAAATGACCTTTTGGTAGAGTCTAAGATTCAAGTTGTCGTGTCTCCCCACTTCCTTTCCTGTCCTATTGCCCTTGACTCATGAATCATTACCAGTAATAAAGATTCTGCAGGTCAAATTCTTCCTGCAGTGGATTTGGCAGTGAAGTTTCTGAAGGATATATTGAAACTAGACCTTTCAGTTTTGAATATAATGTTGATGGCAATGAGGTCTATATTTAAAGTTGCTACTCAACTTCCATTGTAAATCTCTTTTTATACTCATATGTAACTTTATCAAAAATTCCCTCTAGGTTTTGACCCTTTATTGATCTCAGCTCAAATCATGTTTGCTCACTAAATTCCAGTAAAAAGTAATCACTGGAATCTTTTTTTCAAGCACTTTTGGAAGTGTATTTATTATTTCATTGTATGTGAGCATGGCAAACACAATAGACCCTGGTTCTGTGAGGTGCTGACCAACTTCATATACCAACCCACTTTGCTGAAAATAAAAATGCAACTTTTTTATTATTTTGCTTTTTGCTTCTCTGTTTTCATGAGCCCAGAAATTACTTCAGGACTTCAAATCTCCAGGACAAGCAAAAAAGATGTTGTAGTAATAAGGTGATCAATCCCTAAGAACAGTCAGAAAACAGTAGGAAGAGTAGTAGTAAAGCAGCTTCCATTAGCATACAAGCAGAAAGAAAATAGGTAGTCATAGTCTGTGGGAATAGAAGGGATGTGCTAATGGAGCAAACTAGAAGAGTTCTGTGGTATTATTTCTTTTTTCATAGCTGGGTTGCCATTGTCAAAAGTTTTGACATTATTAAGTAGTAAGTGTAGTTAAAGATTCTGAGTCTATGCATACCATTGCCCATGAAGTCTTATGGCAAATATTGTATGTAACTTTTATTAAAAATACATAAATAAAAAAATTATTCAATCATGCAAAATTTAAAGCATTTGTGAAGTTTTTAAAGTTAAAAACACATTAGGACCCTTCTCTTCTAGCTATAGACTTTTTGTGTTGTTTCGGGTTTTCTTTTTGAGGAGAACCCTTCTATTTTAAATGCCATTAAAGATGACAATAGCTATCCTTTGTGGGAAAAAAGTAACAGATAGGCTGGGGTTGCTGATACTGTTGTTAGTCTCTGACTGGGTCCCTGAGAAAAAAAAATGACAGATGCACATAAAGGAAAATGAAAAGAACTTCAAACACAGGAGATGCACCTTCTGTTTTGCATGCTGATTTTTATTTGCAACCATGCTCCTGGGGAAAGACAAACAAAGTACATGTTCTTTATCATCTGTTCAAGAGATGTGGCATATTTGTACCAGTTTCAGGCTTTTAGCTACTTTTTCAGTTACGGGAACATAGTAGGTGTTGCAGAAGAAACACCTAAAGTGGATATTAATTAGAAAGCAGAAGAAAGAAATGCAGTAATGTGGGGAATGGGAAGTGACAGATAATGTGACAGCAGAAACACAAGTCTCTGTCCAAATGAATTTCAAGACTTAGTCATGGCCAATGGAGTTACAGGTTACCTGGGTTGTTCTTTCTGATTTTTCTCAGGGTACTTTTCAGGATGTCAGTGATAAATGGATAGAAATGCAGTCATGGCTCCCATGTGGTAGCAGTTATTTCAACAAGGCTTGTCTTTTTTAGTTTCCCGTCTCCCTAGCTCTGGTAACAAATTGCAGGTCCCGTATTAGATTATTTTATATTTTGGCAAATCTGTATTGGGCTTCTTTATTGTTTAATTGCCTCTTTCTCTGCCACGTTTTATCAGCCACGTTGCTTGGAGGTTTTTTTTGTTGTTTTTATTTTAAGTTCTGTTTGACAGGGTGAACCAGACTCTCTCTCTTTATCTATGTATCTATGCTAAAAAATCTAGAAAATGTTAAGGCAGTGGTGCCCAGTGGTGTTCTGATGGGTTCCCATGCTGTGGAATCTCTCCTGACATGTAGCTGGATCTACTGATTATCTGCATTCTGCTGCAGATGCAATAGGTCCGATGCTTCTGTAGAAAATGCCCCACAAAGCTAAGTGGGAATTGAGCTGCAGGCTTAACAGAATTGCCCTGATAGTTCACATCCCATTTCTATCTAGTTCAGTGCTCCACAGTCTCTAAACCGTTATCTATCCAGATGAAAACCTATTATATGAAGCAAGAGGACTAAGAAGTCCTTGGAAAATATGAAACCATAAATGAGCAGCTTCTGCTAAAGCAGTTCATTCAATCTGTTTCAGCTCAGGATCAACTGGGAAAGGGACTAACAAGGCCAGGGTGAGGATCAGGTAACTGTGGCAGGGAAGGAAGTTGGACTTTTAGCACCCTATGCATAAAGTGTAGACCTCCTCATTCAATAGGCCCTGAAGATTTGAGAGGAGGCAATGGGAGATCAGGGTACTGCTGACTTAATTTGTGTTTCCTCAGTTGAGCAGGAAGAACCAACTATTTGATGATTTTCTTCAGGAAAATGCTGCAAGGAGGCATTTCAGTAGCATTTACCCCTTGATTAGCTCTATAGTCTTATTCATTCTGCATTCATTTCTCGTGACTAGTTTGCATTAATATGAAAAGAATGGAACCCTCTTTGCAGAGTAACTTAATAGAAGAAATAGTTTATATACAGACTATGGTGAAACATAGCCAGGTAGAACTCTCTTGTTATTACAAAAGAAACTAAATGAATAGTCTACGAGGAATATTTTATTCAGCAGAAGAAACTGGTTTCAGTCTTTGGAACTGGTGACCTGAGTGTTGTCTGATAGCCTGGTAAGCTTTTATTACTAGTATATTTCCATGTGACTATATCGCTGAATACTGTATGTTGCACTTTACATCCTTTTCTTGATAGTCGCTCCCTCTTAACATTTGTTCCAACTACAATTGGAAAGCCATTTGGAAGTGGCTCCTCATTGGCTGGTCATTTATAAGAATCTTAAAATGCAGCATAATGGATTATTTGGTTAACCATCTTAGTACATAAGTGTTCAAAAATATTTTCAAATTAGCAAGAACTTGCTTGTTTTTTATTTTTTATATGCCTAAATAAAATTCTGTCACTAGGCTTTGATAATATGATCTATTAAAATTATCACAGAGGAAAACCTATTTGCTCTGCATGACTAAAACCAAATATTCTTATTATTAAACATTTTAACAATGAATATAATAATAAGCGTTGGCAGAAAGGATGAGGATGGTGTTTTCTAGCATAAAGCAATGAAATTATCATTAGGAATGTTACTGAAGAGAGAGAATTCATGAGCTCTTCCTTAGGCCTTTCAGTCCACCTACCTAGTAATGTCCAGTGTAGTAGAGACGATGACAGTTTCACCATTATCCTTTTTTCTATTTAAAGAAGGGTAAAGTTCAGGAGTTAGGAGGGGGTCAAGGACTAAAAGGGAGGCATGCACAAGCAACAAACAGAGTTTAAAGTTTGTCCACTCTTCTGATACCTTTGACTGCTGCAGGAAGAATCCAATTGCAGTATTGTGACAAAAGCAGTTGAGAATAGATGTTGAAGTGTAACTGTCTTTTGAAATAAACCTAGCAGTTCCCTGATGGGAGAGAAGAGAAGACCACCGTCTTCAAGAACTGTGGAAGACCACTCTGGTCTAACTCTAAAGCCTCTAGGAAGAGAAAAACAGACAGTGGAAAAAGGTGGAACAAAATTGCTGTTTCCGTAATTCACGCTTCTGTTCCTATCTGAAATGCTAGACCAAGTAAGTGTAAAAATACTGTTTATATTTTGTCTGAGGGTGGAGACACGTCCTCTTAACACCTATTCCCTCATTCATTTTCTTCAGAGAAGACCTAGATTCATCCTCGCTATCATTGCACATTTAATGTAGCTGTCTAGGACATGAACTATTTCTGTATGTATTAGCTAGGTCTGATCTGAGGCTGAAACCCACTCTTCATGGCTGTCTTCTGACTCCTGACTCGTTTGTACCAAATAACTGCCTAAAATTACCAGAGGTGGACCTGGGCTACAATGCATACAGCTCAGTGGCTACACTGGACATTGAGCCCTGAGAAGTACCTGGTTTAAGAGAAGGCACAGAGATAAAAACTCTGATTCCTCATCTGTGGCAGCAAGTAGAACAATCAAGGGTTTGTTTAGCACACTTTCAGTTGAAATGGGGCTCAGCTTGTTTTAGAAAATAAAGTTTATATTTGACAAGTCAGTGATAACTTGACCTTCTTTACTGTGCTGACTAGTATCTCTAACACAGTAGGGATCCAGTCTGTACCAAAAGAAAACACAATGCAACTCTCTGTTTTTTATTTATACACATGAATATATATGTATGTAATATATATGGGGTCAGAGAGAAGGAAGATGATATGAGACTCACTATAGAGAGAAACACAGCAACTCTGTCAGTGGCCAGAGAAATGACATTGTCAACTGACAAAGGCATACATCAAAATAAAAAATATAGTATTTTGCTCATTAGCTGGTGGGTAGCATGTTTGCTTCTTTGTTAACTTTCCTCACTCTCTGGTGCGCTGGGCAGTTTCTTGGCTCCCTGCTGAGCACAAATAATCTTGCTTAAACCAAGAAGACTGGTCAGCACCTGTTACCCTCCTCCCCATCCCAGCTGCTTTATGATTTATGTGAAACAAAGAAAGCAAGAAAATAGGTTAAAACTTAAGAAACAGAAGAGGAATTCAGTCTAAGTATAAATCAGAACATCAAGCTAAGTCTGTTTCCCGGAAATGAAAGATACTCACTATTCTCAATCGTAGGCTATTAATAGTATGTGCAGGATGATAAGAATCACGTTGTTTCAACCTCTGTTTTATCTTCTGCTTTTCCTTACTACCTATTCCAAGCTTTCCTTGAAGTTACTTGTGCTTAATCTCAAGTACTGGTGATTTTGTTAATTAATTTCTTCTGAAATATTTTGGCAATCCTTTTTTGCGCATTAATTGTGCTCACTTTTTGTCCTTTTTCAGTGATTAGATAATTGACATACAGCTAGATTCTAATGCATCAGATTTTCTGTGAGTTGGATGAAATGTGAAATCAGAGGAGTCCCATGTTTGCTCAGTTTATTGTCAATGACCAGCTACACACACAGATAATAATTCATAGATCTCTTTCTTGGCCAAAGAACTAATATGACAACTCAGTTGCGATACAAAATAGATGTAGCAGATATGTGCTACCTGATAAAATTTCTAGTGCTTCATTCAAACACTAACAAATGAATATTTACTTATTAGTCATCTCCATCATGGGCTCTCTCTCTCACTATTTCCTCTAAGGTTGAAATCTACCTGCACACCTCTGATAAAGTTTGCACTTTCAGGTCCTCTTAGAAGTGAAAATGCTTCTCTCACTGATGAACAGGAGAGGGCTTGAAGGGTCACAGCAAGATCCTTGTTAATAGACCTAAGTTCTGGGCCCCTAGAAAGAGAACTTCAGCTTTCATCTTTATTTTTTCCACTTTCTTTCTTCTTTTTTTTTTTTTTTTTTTTTTTTTTTTTTTTTTAACAGAGCTAGGTTAACTCCTTTTTCTAACTCCCTTTCATTGTGAAGTTGGCCTTGAATGTAAATTATTATGAAAGAAATAAGCAGCAGGGCTCCATGTTTAGCAGAAGCCTGTAGCAGAAGACTGTGAAGCATATCCTGGTACTCTCCATGTATAAAATGACTCAGCTAAGATGGTGATGAAGTGCAAACACTCTTGTGGTGACTGTGCTCTGTTCTGCTGTGACTCATTTCTGTGATCACGGAGGTTAGCAGCAAACTGTAAATGGACAGTGAATGTAAGTGCTGCATCACAGGTCTGTAGGCCACCGGCACAGTAAGGGTTGCAGTAGAATGGCCCTTCATTCCTTGACAGACTTTACTGACCGCTTATCTTGGCACCACATCTTGGAGCTGAAACAGCTGGAGGACAGGAAGAGTCAATGCTTTTGGACTGTTCTGAGTCTGATTCACTTGTTGCAGGCAATCGTACTAA
Source organism: Dromaius novaehollandiae (assembly GCF_036370855.1). Taxonomy (NCBI): domain Eukaryota; kingdom Metazoa; phylum Chordata; class Aves; order Casuariiformes; family Dromaiidae; genus Dromaius; species Dromaius novaehollandiae. Next base: position 37,167,055 of record NC_088130.1, on the reverse strand, counting down.
CTGACACTGCCTACTCCGCTCTGGCCTAGAAGAGATAGTGGGAAGGACCTTTGGCCTTCCCCATCAGAGCGAAAACAATATCCTGTAATGATCATTAGACAATTGCTCTTATATGCATGTACCAAACAGGGATGACCTTCAACAAACAAGGGAAGACTGCTCTGCCTCTGGAACTGCAGAAGCTCTATTTCTCCGCAAGCTCTGAGCCCTCAGCAGAGAAAGTCCATTCGATTTGATCAATCAGTTTGCAGTCGGAGGCTATAGAATAATCTAACACCACTAGTAGATATAAATGCCAGGTGGGAGACTCATGAACAAAGCCTGAAGACAGAGAAATGTAAAAATTCAGAATTTTTTTTTGTTGGAACAGAACTGTTCTACTCTATCTAGTCCTGCCTTCATTTACATTGCCAACTGAGGTAGAAAGTATTGAAAAGAGTCTGTGTTCCTTTTTTGATATCCCTAGCTCTTGCTGCTTGTTTTTGCTTTGATATTCAATCCCTACAGCATTGTGAGCACTCCCTAGCTTCTGTTCTGTCAGTCTTTTTTCTTCTTTCTCCTTCAAAACATCGACACTTTGAGAGCATGGGCAGTTGTTAAGTTGCAACAGACATGGTAGTAAAAGTCCTCATAAGCACAGTTATTGAAAACAAAGGTAGTATGCTCTTCCCTGTCAACAAAAGTGACTGTAGAGCAACATGTCTCTGAGAGCCAAGAACAAGCCTCTGAAAACTGCTTTCTTGAACTGATAGCTGGACTGAATAGGCTGATAGGGTGAGAAGAACTGGTCTGCTTAAGCTCCACCTAATCTTTCCAAAATCCTCTCATGCTCTCACTCTCTCCTCTTATTTATAGTGTATATTGAACATACTGTTTCAACTTCCTGTCTGTGTTGTGGAGGCAAAGTTAGGTTGAATAGGATAGAACTTAAATATTTATTTTCAATCTTTGGAATTTGGACTCAATGCAGCATTTGAATATAGGTCAAACTGCTGTAATAAGGGGTCTGGGATTTTGTGGAAGGGGGAGTATATTTATAGATTAGTACACCCAATGGCTTTTTTGCTTCTTGTATGATGAAACCTGTGAGTTTCAAAAATAAAACAAATCATAGGTAAAGTCCAAGGAAAATTTGCTCAAATTATTCTTAACACTGCACATAATGAAGTGCCTATTGTATAGAGCTGGAAGTGGGTGTATGAGTGCTCTTTCTAGTGTTAATATTGAGGCCTGTTGCTTATATCAGTCTATCTGATCTGCTCATTTGTTTATATATCCCCGCAAAATCCTTTTAGCTTGATTTGTTTTGCTATTAAAAAAAAGAATCCAAGGAAGATCAATAATTGATCTAAACTAACTGTAAGCAGTATTTTCTCATCAGTCTGAATTGCTGGGCATATAGCTTACTACTTATCTATATTTAAAAACCAATCGGTGAACTGTGATTTATCAGCAATGTGGGTTATACATATGCACAAGCCAGAGCCTTTCTCCCTTAGTGGCACTACTATTCTTTTGCCCCCTTTTGCTCATACCTTTTTTGAAGAAAAAAGGAATTTTCAAATCCATAGAGAGGATGTGGATTATCTGACGTGAGCGTTATAGCAGATTTAATTTTTTTGAGAAAATTTTCAGGAGTAGTTTACCTGAGGTGTAGATTTTATGTGTAAAAAATATATGTGTTTTCTCTCTCCAGCTACTTTTTGTTTGGTCTTCTTCTGTTGTGCTTAGTTTTCACTTTATTGTCTTTCCAATTTAGACCCCATTGGCATAGTTGCCATCCATTCTCAAGGGTTACAGGGACAGCAGTCACGTTCCCTTGGATTCTCATCAACAGTACTTAAAGCACCTAAACACTATTTTTTCAGATTTGGCCCTCACATAGCTGTGCTCCTGGCTCTGTTATATCTCCTCTAGGGAAAAATAATGCTGTATAGCTTGTGTACTAAATAACTTGTATAATGGGATGGGAGATATAACTTCCTATTATTCAAGAGCAGCCAAACAAGCTTACTGTTGTCCAAAGGTGTGTATAACCACAGCTGAATAACTCACAGTATTATGTGATTTAGTATATTTGCAATATATCTGTATAGTTCAGAAACTGAGCAAAAACTTGTACTTTATAGTCATTTAAGTCATTGGCCAGGAATTACCCACAGATCAGTACATGTGTCATAAGAGATAGTTACAGTAGGCAGGAGGAGCTTTAAATCATTAGAGCTATAAACTGTTTATGTAAAATTCCCCAATGCACTGTCAAATTTTTACTTTATATTCTGTTTTCATTGTAGAATAAAACCAAATTAAATTGCTTTCACAAGCTGGATGAAGACATTTTACTTTGCCATAGACATTTTGGCCTTGTTCTGCCTGATGATGTTTGCCTTTGTACCTCATCCCCCTTGCTCCAGTAGTTAATCCCATAAGATCAATAGCTTCTTGCACATAATATATAAACATCATCATGCTGTTCCAAGATATTCCTTATATACAGAGAAGTAGATTAGAGAAGTTGGGAAAAGATTAAGGGGAAGTATTATATGGAGTGAATAGAAGAACCCTCCCCACCCCATACACCATTAGTCCTTGCTCCTGCTCTGTAATAAAGATAAAACTCTCCTTGAAACTTCCAGGATGTCATTGTGAGAATAGACCTGTGACTATTTTGACAATTAACAGATATCCACTGGAATATTTATGTTGAAAAACTTGCCCAGTTATTTTATGATTTTTTCAGCCATGCTCCTTGGCTGGTATCTTGAAATGAGCCAAATCTGTGGTATTTCATGTTATGCTCTTCATAACTGCTATGTTTGCATTACTAACAATCTTTGCACAGATGGGCAGAGGCAGTGCTGTCAGAAAATTTTCAGTTGCAAATTCTCTGCTAAATCCAAGCTTTTTCTCCCTCCAATTGTTTAAAAATAAAATAAAACAAAATGCATAATATGCCTAGTTCTGGTTATCTTTTATACTAACTTACAGCAAAGATATATTGCCTAACTTTCTATTTCTTTTTATCCAGCCAGAAGAAAGTCTGTTATGAAGAATGGGGATTGTTTGGTTTATTTCATTTTAATGCTTTCCTATTTTTAACCATTGCTTTCCTCTTTTTCAGAACATTTTCCACTGTTTTTCCTGATAGTTTTTTTTTCCTAGTGTGGTTGTACATTGCCAGGAATAGAGGAACTGAAGCACCTCAAATAAGATTGAAGTCTTTCATCCCTGACTTTAGATAAAAGGCAATATGAATGTACCATGAATTTTGGAAAAATTGAACCAACTCTTTTATATCCCTCACTTTAGGCAGAAAAATCTGGTGCTTATCATACTGTCAAATCAAAGATGGGAAATCCACAGTCTGTAAAGTTGGAAAAGAGCAGTAGTAGATTACCTAGTTAATAGATAGGGGTGTGGGGCAAGACTTTCCCTTCTTTTTCACTCCCTTCCATCTGGCATTAAGTACATAATAGTGTATATCACATCATATACACACAAAGGTCATGAAGAGTCTTATCGCAAATGTGTGTTCAGAATTTGTGACCATTGGCACACAGTGAAAACATTCAGATCTGCTTTTCCATGAATTTAGAATAGTTGTTCTACTAAAATCATGTGGTATGAGATACCTGACAATTATTCACTATATGCCAGGTGCTAGTTGCCTGTTTAAATGGATTCATTCATCCAATGTGGGAGCAGAGATAATAGGATATGACTTTGGTGACTTCTGATAAACTATGAGTTGGAAATAACTAACTCATATGCATCCTATAATAAGAAATTCATTTGCAAAAATAATCTGTTCCATTCTCCCGAATGAGAAATATATTTGTAGAAATGGGTTTTCCTTTTCCTTCAGGTTGTTGAGTGCTAGTCTCTGCTTGATCCCTACTTGCTCCTGATGTAAGGCCATCGTCTTCAGCAACTTTTTTCCTCTGAATAGTCCTCCTGTGTTATTATGTTATTAAAGCCCTTATTAAACCCACTTCAGTGTTATTTTATAGACAAGCTCAAGGATTTAACCTAAGTGCGCTTGAAAATGAAGTTCACATCTTTTTGCATGTTTGTTTTTCCTAACAATGAAATGGTTTTGCCCAGATAAGTAGAATTTCATTCCCACTGTTTGAAAAACTCTGCTTTTTTTCATGCTCCATTCACCTCCCTCTCTGAAAAGACTTATTGTTCAATCTAGTGGAATCACACCATCAAAAGCTCCTTTTGAGCTTCATTTTGTAGGAACAACACTATTTAAAATAAAAGCCATGTTGCAAGATTATCGCTGTGGTGAAACAGTAGATCCTGTCCCTGCTCAGGGATTTTCCTCTGAAAAAGGCAATAGGTGAGTGAGGTGTCAAGGAACATACCTGGAGTCAACGGAAAGGTGCTAGGGATTTTCCTGTCTCTGGGGTGGCTCAGAATGAGGACATGACAGGCAAACTACATCAACTCTTGCTTTCCTGCTTCCTGGGAACGAAATCTCTGGACATCTCTGAAAAGAAGTCTCTCATCACCTCGGTATTTTGAGATGTTTATTTAGTTCACTCATTACTAGTCAGGCTACTAATTTTGTCTGCATCTTTATTTATACAAGCTGTGTATTATAGATACATATACACACACATGCACACACACAAATGTAAATTTATATGCATGCATACACACACATCTATATTTTCATTCTGCAAACACACTATGTGTAGTTAGATACAAATACAGCTACAAACACCATTAGTATATATAAATACGTGTAAGCTGTCATTAAATCTGACTGATTTCTTACTTACAAAAAGAATATGCATGAAATGGTTTTTATGTTGCTCTTCTGAAGACTTGCTGCTAATGCACTGGTATTTGATGCTCACATATTTTAATATGCTGCATGTCTGAATGACAGATGATTATCTGACAAAGGAAATCTGGTCTTAAACAAAATGAGCTAGTACTACATTTAAAAACCCCCAACTCTAACAAAACCTCAGTGAGGTATATGTATTATATTTTAAAAATTTAATAGTTGCCTATTGCCTGTATCATCTTTGTCCATGCTGACAACAAAAGGATAAATACAGTGCAGTAGGTCCCTCTGGTTATACCATGAACATGACACATGTCATCCTATGATAAATTGGCTCTGTGTCTGTTCAATTTCAAATCCAAAGCTCTGGAGGCAGAGGTGTTAGGAAGCAGGCATAATTCTGGCGAGCAGAGGCCTCAGATGCACAAAATTAGTGTGCATAGAAGAGATAACAGAAAGCAAGAGAGAGAGACTGAGAGGAAGTTTGCACAGGTTTGTCAACTTCCTGCGGTTTAGGTAGTATTGGCAGATGTTAGGTGTAAAAAAAACATCTGTAAGCATGATAATGAATGTTACCAGAATTTGAAGTGACAACTGTATCGAGCACAAGTGCTGTCTTGTTTCTTCATTTGCATACCAATTAAATAAAAACCCCAAATATTGGGTTCCAGAATTTGTTTGACAAATAATCTGTAGGGCTTACTCAGTACATCTGGGTCAGACATGTTGGCTGTGTGACAGATGCAGTGTCAAAAGAAGATTTTAACATGAAAAAAATGTATTCAGGTTGTTACTAAGTACTATACTTAAAGCAGAGATTAGGAAAGGGTCTAGTTCAGAAATGCCTTTAAACATAGTGGTATCTACCTCTCTCTAGGCAATTTATTGTGCATTACTGTCAGGTCTGGTATGCTAGACATCTTAACCTACCGCAAAAGAAAGTAGAGGGCAAAAGGAATGCTGTTCTGTACCCTTACACTGGGCAACTATCTTACTCCCTAGGTAAATAGATATGTTTTATGGGACTACTCAAAGAGCAAGGGACTACTTGATGTGAGAAAGGATGGCAGAATCAAGCATTACATGCTAAAGCATTTATGCAGAATTTTACATTTTTCATGCTGCTCTAAAATATTTACTAAAAGTAGTTCATGTGTGGTGAAGGTTCAGGTCAGTTCTTGTTTTAGTAAAAGAAGTTCACCTGACCCTGATTTTTAAACCAAATTTGAGCCATGGAAAGATAGCTGCTCTCTAGGTCAAATGTAGTTCTGGTTAACTGAATCTATATGCCTTGCAAACATATGTGTCTTGTTAACAACATTAAGGGCATGCCACCCATGTAAGACTTCATTGTACTCTGCTTGCTGCATTTTTCAGCAGAGGATGCTCTGTTCACTTTCTACTGAGCCAACTGGCCAATCTAGAGAAAGTCAGTTCCTATAATTACCACACTCAAAATCTGGCTTTTATTGTCCAGCTTCCCAGATTTCTAAACATTTCAGGGTCCTAAGACCGTGCACCTTGAATAATACTAAACCCGTTAGACTAAAAGTGAGCATTTACATCAGTATTTGGAGATGCATTTGATTAAGACTTGTGTAGGCATGACTACTGGTAAAGTAACTTGAAAAATTCCCGTTGAAACACTGGTGTACATTGCTGTGCAGAAAAGAGAGATCTCAGATGAGGAATAACTATCTTTATAATGCCTGCTTCTATGAATGCCATTAGATTGCCCTAGTGCAACCCTGCTGGTAATCGGAGGAAAAAGATCTTGGTGCCTGTGCTGCTTCAAGGGAACGCTTCACTGCAGGGTGGGTAACCCGTATTTTCTGGTAGCAACAGAGTCAGCTGAAAAAGGTGCCTGGGTCCTTCTGGTATCTTCTGTAAAAGCAAGTGGAATCTCTAGCAGTTTGGGTTCATCCAGTCAAAATATGGTACAGATGTCAGATGCCAGGCCTTGGCAGTATCCCTGAGACTTTTACTCCAGGCCTGCTGTAGCAGCTGTGCTAGACTCACTGGAAGTCAGTGGAGGATCATGGATATAATCTAGATTTCCTATTCTCCAATGGGGACCTTTAAGCTGACTGAACCATAATCTCTTTGTAAAAATGCTTCTATAGTGGAGTTATGTGTCTGTATATTACTGCTGTTCTTATTTGATATAGATTGATATAAATAATAGCTACATAAAATTGGACTATAAATGTACTATCAAATACATAAGATAAATCATAAAATATAAATATAATATGCAAGTAAAATCAATATAAAAATTGAGAAACAATTCTGTTGAATATATGTTGTGTATTAATAAATTTACTATATCTCTTTATTTTCCGTTCCTTCCTTGTTTTTATCAGGGAAATGAATTTACACAGGGTAAATGTAGTGTTTAAATATTTAAAATTTAAATGAAGGAAATCCTCTTGAATGTACCTGTATGTACTAGATATGTCTGAGTCCATTTGGTATAAGAAAGTAGGCCAAGAAATTATGTATTTCAAGCAGTTAAACTACTCACTCACATAGACCCAAGGTTTGCTAACCTCCCCTGTCTAAACTACTCGTGAAAATTCAGGCAGAATGATCTACATATAGAACCCAAACCATTAACAGTGCATAAAGGTGTAGCTTTATGAATTTTGGAGTTTGGGAACAAGGGCAGGGGGAATTCCCATTTATGAAAAAGTAAGAAGGCAGAAAATGGTGTTTTATATACTAAAACTGTCACTTTTAGAGCATATAAAATCTTTAAAAACAATGTGAATAAAACCAGACCACTGTAGGTTATGCTGCTATGTGGAAAGAAAAAGACACATGGTTAGTTTTGAATGAGCAAGTGTTTCATACTGCAACCAAGGGATGCATTTTGCAGGGATGAAATTGAGCAAAGGAAAATTTAGTCTTATTACTAGGAAAATGTGTCTAATCGTGAGATCCATTAGAATGGTGGAATAGTCTCTAGAGAGAAGTGGTGGAAGCCCCATAGTTCGAGTCTTTGAAAACTGGACTGGGGGAAGCACTGGTAGTTTGTTGTTGGGAAATGGTCTAGTATTGGCTGTAGAATGTATGGTGTGACCTAATGGAAAATTTCTGTCTGCCTCTAACATCGCCTATATTCTGATTTGTTATTATCACACTTCTGTAGCTTCTAATAGCAGGCTAAAAGAAGGAAGACAGGATCTTGATATTCATGGCACAAGAAAAGCAAGCATGTTCTTCCTCTAGAGCAATAGAGCACACTCTATTGTAGCTCAATATAATTGCTAGTTGGCTTTTCTTGTCTATGGAAAATCAATGGATTGAGGTTATTTTAGGCCTTCATTATCTATAACTAATTTTTCTAGTTTTAATTCTTGTTGTATTTTGTCTTTATGGTTGTAGATTTTCAATATCAGAAGTCATAAATGAGCTGAGAGGAGTACTTGTGTGGGAGGAAGTGGAAGAATTCTGTTAATATTTGTTCTTGTTTTAAATGAATGTACTTGTGTTTTGTCTTGACCTTCCAGGAAAATCTATGTAATCTAATTGTTCATTTTAAAGCAAAATGTGGATGCATCATTATGTATTAGCGAAGAAAAGTAAATGCTAAGTTTGCATACATCAATATTCACAGTAAACTGTGGATACAGTCCTTCAGTCAAGTAACAGAAACACAACAAACTGATATGTACAGTTCTTTAATTCTATAAATTAATGGTGAAGTTGTGGCATTCTGAATGAACTCTGGAAATTTCGTATGGTCTTTTTTAAGCAGATAAGGAGGATACATTTATCTTTAAAAATATTAATTGTGTAGTATTTGCTCAGTTGTACTGTTAGCAAAATAATACACAGAGAATTAACTTCTGCGGCATGAATGATTATGAATTACAGAAGTTTTTTTTAAAAAAGATATATGACCTACAAGATAAGTTCAAGACTTAATGAAACCTAGTGGATAATTAAGCAATAGAGTGTATGACTCAGTAATTAGTTACAGAGAAGTCTTACTGAATGAATATCATTCTGTGTAATTGTACAATCGTTTTAAAGAAATTGTGCATTTTTGTCAGGTTACTACTTTACAATCGCAGAGGAAGGAAACAAGAAAGTATTCTTCCCCCTTTCCTCCTCCATGCTCATAGATAAGGTTGATTTGTCTTCTAGCTGCTAACTCTCCAGGCTAGCATTAGTAATTTTGCAAAAATGGAGACGCATCAGGTGAATCAGTACCGCTGATAGTAGTTGTGCACAAATGAATACAGGATCGTCAGGCAATGAGTCTGCCTATACCTAGTTTTCCTGTCATTGTGAAGATAAGGTTGATTTTCATGATGAAACACTATTTATTTAATATGAGTCAAAGATTTCTCCTTCAGTCATGACCAAGGCCCCGCTTTCAACCAGACAGAAATGAATTTGAAAATGTTCCTTTTGTGAAGGCATCAGAGTTCTTTAACTTTTATATTTAACTTACTCTTCTTTATTCCAGCATTAGAGGTTAGGGTTTGTCTGAGAAAATACAGCACGTCTGTAGCTTTGTTTTCATGCATGTTTCGTCATTGTTTGTCCACTAGAGCCACCTCACTTGAAGGTCGTGTAAGAACACATACAGCTAGAAGTATGATGGTGGCAGTCAGCAGTTGCATTTCAACTCATCTGCTTGAGATTTGCTGGGATATGAAGGTTCTTCAGGTGTTTACATAGCAGGAATTCCTTGATATGTAAAGAGATCTTAAATATGACCCTGTTCTTGCATTTTTTTCTCTTTTTCTGCCTTTTTTCTTGTTTTCCCTTTCATTTTCAAAAAGAATTGCACAATGAATGTGAACCCAAAGCAGACTTTAGGAATTCATTTTACAGTTAAGCAATAGCAATTTCTTTATGCTGATCTGAAGGTGAATCTCACAATTAGGACTGATGCAGTAAAAAAGACACAATTCTGAACAGATGTTATTTCATTTTAAAGCTTGTTCTGAACTTAGTTTTGTGAATAATACCCAATCCGAAATTATTTTGTTCTCCTATATGTTTTGTTTAGATTACTTGGATAGTGTTCCTGAGAAATGAATTGATCCTGTTACCTATTGCAATGCAAATATGTCTGGGTTGTTCCTGTTAGTGCTGACTTTCCTGTAAATGCAGTTGGCTAATCTCTTCCTGTCTGTTGGAGGGGAAGGGGAAACCCGGAAAAGGGCAACGAATGCAGCATAGAAGGGGGAGGATGAAGAGGAGGAATGATACATTTCTTTTTTGGAGTTGGAACTCTGCTAATGTTTAAAGTGTATTCTCATATAACCAAAATTTTTTAAATGCCTGCTACATCTGGGTTCTTGTCAACAGCTGAAAATGTCCAGGTGCTTTTTAAATGACTTATTCTGTAATTCTTCTACGAAGGTGCCCAGTCTGAGAACAATTTCAGAAAAGTCTACTGCTAGCCAAAGGCTTTGAAGTCCAGAGGAGGCTGCTGTCATGAAACTGGTAGAGCTCTGCATCACCTTTGGGGAAATGATGGCTCTCAAAGTGGAGCTGCATTTAGAGGGAACTTTTTTCACAGACAGTTTGGAGGAATCTGGAGCTGCAGCTTGGTTTTATCCTGTCTCAGCTATCTAGACAATGTAAAAAAATTGTAATTTCTATGTAGTATGAGATAGCTTCTGCTATGCTGAGTCAGAAGACTCTGCTATGCAACATATGTGTTGAATTCTGTCTTCAGTCTGTTCACTTTTAGCTCTGGCTTGCACCAGGATAATCCCAGAGCTGCCATATAATTTATGAGAAAAAATCAGTGGCTAATGTCGCTAATGGAGATGACAAAACCCAGACTGAAGGAAGAGGAGATATGAATCAGCTCGTGAAAGGAAGAGCTTACGAGGAAATTTGATGTGTATGGAGAGCTGCTGGCAAAAGATCTTACAGGATTCTCAGACCTTGCTAAGTGTGAATGATACAGAGTGAATTGGCAATGTACTTCACATAGTCTGTTCTTCCATATACAAGAGGCTCCCTGGCATGGCTGAATTATAATGCTGTTAGACTTGCACATCTTGTGGCTAGCTGTGCAATGTACCATCAAATTGTCAGTGTAGCTGCACTGAGGTTATGGTGTAGAATATATTATTTACTTTTTAACAGGGGAAATTTGTCGACCTGAAATATTTTCAATAGCTCAGTTTGCTTTGAGTTCCTAGGACTGTTTGTAGTGTGTGTTCATTTTTTAAGTGGTTAGTTTTTCTTTCGCTAATTCAAGTCTCATAAATATCCTGATGAAACATCCAGTGCCATCACTGAAAAGACTCCTTTTGCTATCAGGTAGCATACATCTGGGTCAAAAAATATTTTAGGTTTTATCCTCATATACATCAATGCAATTTAACATCTTTCTAATTGTAAGTTACCTGGGCACATTAGGCATATATATGTATCTGTTTCACTTTGAAAGGTCCTTTTGTGTTGCTAAAACATCAGGAATTAACATTAGTGTAAATAAGGATCATTTCCCAATCTCTTAAAATATCGAGGCATTTATCCAACCACTTATGATACATTCTACTAAAATGTTCATATGATAACACTTTGTGAATGATGAGTATTTGCAAATTGCAACCTTGCCTTAGTTTTTTTCAAAGGCTTCCAATAGCTCTATTTTGGCTTTTATGTGTAGACCTTTGTGTCATGTATTGAAATGTATGCATTGTGATAATACACATTGTTAAATGCATTTGAATCTCTTCTTGATTATGGTCTTAAGTTTTCAGACATATGTCTCAATCTTTAACTATGCTGAACATCCCACTGAAAAGCAGCCATGCTATCAAACTCTGAAAACTCTGAGCACCTAAATCTTCATTTAAAAGACTAACTTTAGGTACTCAGTTTTGAAAAACTTGATCCAACATATTATGAAATAATAATAATAATTAAAAAAAATTATGAAGAAAGCTGTTAAAGTGTGTTGAGATGAGCTCTGCTGATAAATATACTGGACAGTTTTTTTTCCTTGACTCAAGTTCTTGAGGCTACAGCTGTAAGATTGCAAATAAATAATGCATGTTATAGAAATTGCAGAAAATACACATTCCAGAAGTTCTCTATTTAATATCAGGGTTTTTTTACTGGCATATTTTAGTATCTCATAATTCCAAAATAAAAGGATTAGCCACAATCCATCTGTGTGTATTACATTTGAAATTTGAGTTAAAAATTCAGATTTTTTTAAATTGTGTAGTGTTTAAAATAAAGCTCACCTTATCATCTCAAATGTTCTATCTTTTGAAATAATCAGGAGTGTTGCAATGGAGATCTGCGAAGTGAGGAAAAATTAAGGTTAGCTATTTAGGGCTGTTGTGGAATTGTGTGTAACCTTGAAAAATATTTTTGAAAAAGCAAATACTCTATCAAATTGTTGTCAGTGCAACAGGAATTAGGATAAAACTTAGATCAGTGTGATAATGCCTGGATGTTCCTCTAGTACCCTTTGTGTTCAGAAAGCACACCACAGTGGACGTCACTGTGACTGTCAGGGTGCAGCACGGCTGATGGCTCCCTGGGGCTGGGGGCCAGTACTGCCCAGGGCTCCTGGTGGCAGCATGGCCAGGCAGTTGGCCTGCGGTTGGGGTCCAGATCAGGCCGATGAGGGTAACCAGCATCGGGCACAGCCCCATGATGGCTGGGCAGGGCTGTGGGGCTGGGGCAAGGCGGGAAGGCAGCCTGTGGATCCAGATCAGCAGGCCCATGGCTAGGCACAGGCAGGGCTGTGAGGTGGTGGGGCTGGAGCTTGGGTGGGGACCAAGAGCTTGGACCTCAGCCCAAGAGCAGCTCCCATGGGAAAGGGGTCAGCCTTGGCAGCGGCCTCCTGGCAGCATGTCGGGGAGCCTCTGCTCCCAGGGAGTCCCCAAGGAGTTGGGGACATGCTCAGCAGTGCTGGCTCTGAGCCAGCCCTGAGCCCAGGCAGCCAAACCTCCAGGAGGGGGAATGCTTTCAAGGCCCCCATAGCAGCTTCAAATATCCAATATGGTGGATATCCACATTTTAATTAGGCTCTCTGGAGATGATGTGAAGATGCAGTGGCTCTAAATGAATCTATGCAAACTTTCCAGCAGGGATGTGCACATTGCTGCAGTATCCAGCTTAGTACACCTGAACAGCAACTTTTACAAAGCTCTTAAATGGCTTGAAATATGTCTACTCACAGTTCCCAACTGGTGCAAAATGCTAAGCATAGAAACATATGCAATATAACATACTGAATGACATTCAGGATGGAATAACAGCCATAAAGCGCCTAAGCTCTGTAATGGATGATCTAAGTTGCACTTTTGGTGTGAAATCAGTTTTCAGCAAATTTATGTCCTTGAGTACCACAACTTTTTTGTGTTGGTCTCAAGATTAAACAGGGTTAAAGAAGAGTCTGTAACAACTGAGTTTATATTTTAGTTAAGGAATGAAATCACTAATTAATTCTCATTCCATTTGCTATTTTGGTGATTGTAACAATTGGATCTAACTCACCGTATATTCTTAGTGGTTCTGTAATAATTCATGATCTATTACATGACACTTTGCTTTAGTGCTGGTTTTATAAAGCTTCTTTTATACTAATGTTTCTCTGGATTGAAAAAGGCTTTTTAAGCAGCTTCCTAAAAACACTTAGAAGCATAAGGGGAAAGTTAGACAGAAGATGATAGCAATGTTAAGTGATTAAGATAGCCTTAGTGAAGCTGAAAATGATCATACACTAAAATGTTTATTTATTATGTACTATTTTTGTAGACATTAACAGAGAATGATCTACCATTGTACTAGATTCTGTGAGACAGTCAAAATCCCTTTCCCAGAGTGTATATGATGTCAAGATGTATGTATTTGAAACTTCTTATAATTTTGTTGAGTTCATTTTGCTAAGACTCTTGGACCATGCATACTTCCCATCGATATATGTGGATATATTTAAAGGACAGAAAAGAGCTGCTTGTGGAGTTTGTTTCAGTTTTCTCTGTAAGGGAGAGTATTTACCTCATTGCACAGTACCTACTCAAGTAAAATGGGTAGGAAAATAGTGTCTGATTCCCAAACTACCAGACATTATGAATGTAGAAGTGAAGGAATGCAGGTCTTGAGATACCATCAGGCAGAAAAGCCATCCATGTTGACCTAGGATTTTTGCTTAGCTTTCATTTTTTTGTCCTTCGACACAGAGAAATAGAGAAGGTCAAGTAATCCATGCAAGCCTATTGGACTGGATTTGAATTTGCATGCTTCTGCTAGCTGTGGTATCTTGGAGATGGATGATGACACAGATAGTTTCAGTCTGGCTGGTACTTTCACCTCCCACCAGAACAAGAGGTTTTCACGCAGAGAGATAGATTTATAGTTTGTGTCTTTAGGGGGTATATCATAGAACCACTCTTTTCTCCTTCTTACATGTTCATTGATTTTTTTTTCTCTCACCAGCTTGCTCTCCTTTTGCTCTGTTGTATTAAATGCACCAGCAACAAAAAAAGTGATTCCTTAGTTGTTCCTGTGTATAGCATATTTTCTGCTATGTGCCATTAAAGAAGTTTGCAATCAACTTATAAATAGAACAACCCCCATACTATTACACAGATTTAGCTGTGTTCTTTAATAAGAGATGGAACTTAAGCTAACTGTGCAATGTCCTTTTCCTCTGAAATCACTCCTTGTTAATTATCCCCTTGACTTCTCTTATTTCTCTTAGCAGTAATTTCTAATTTTACTATGGTCTTTTATTCACCCATAACCTTTGAACAATATTTCCAGGGTATTTTTTTTTCTTGTGCTAATTTTAGCCGATTTTTCTTCGGTGACCTCACAATGTACAATGAGCAGCAGCCAAAATTTCTTCTTTTCTCATGCTCTTCTCTTTTTTAATAAAACACTTCTCTTCTTTAGCCACTTTAATCTCCTTTTAAACATTAGTTATTTATACATCAGAAACACCTTTATGAAATAGGAGTGCACTCTTTCACAACTGGATGTGGTGAGGAACACAGAAGTTAATCAAAAGTTGCTCTAGGAACCACAGTGAGAAAGAGATGGGAACAGATCACAGAAATCTTCATACTCCTCTCTAACCACTGGACAACAATAGACCATACAAAATTGGAAGGCTGTACTCAGCTTTCATTCTCCCGAGTCTTTCTTTATAGAATATTAATAATAGATTGTGGTGGAGACCAAAGACTTTGCCCATTCCTGTTGTTTGGTAAGTCAGGAAGTTAACATGGAGTCCATACTTGGGAGCGAGGGGAACCTACAACTTACGGATATGGGTGAAGGTCCATACTGTTTCTCAGAATCAAAAGAATAACTCATTGCAAATCAATTATTAAGCAAGCATAAATA
Source organism: Dromaius novaehollandiae (assembly GCF_036370855.1). Lineage (NCBI taxonomy): Eukaryota > Metazoa > Chordata > Aves > Casuariiformes > Dromaiidae > Dromaius > Dromaius novaehollandiae. The sequence goes on along the minus strand of NC_088130.1, from coordinate 37,151,904 downwards.
TGGAGGATAAAAGTTAAGTGGAACTTCACTGCTTTTTTGTTAGAAAGAATGTTTATGGTAAATTCTGTTCTCCAAGATCCTAGGATTCTTCTTTGTGAGATGAGACTTGTACGCTTATCCTCTGTCTCTACTCCACCTTCCCCGTATAGTTGAGAAAAGCATTGACTCAGATCTCCCTCTTTCAGAGGAAATGTTCTAGGTAGTAGCTTACTATTTCAGATACAAGACATTCTTCTCTACTGAAAAGGAGCATCTTATGCGTCTAAATCAAGAAGAAAGTTCAGGCCTGTGAGTCTACTTGATACAGATGTTTATATTAAGCCTCTACAGTACAGCCCAAGTAGAGAAGAGCTTATTTGAAGGGATTCGCGCAACTCATTATTGCCGGTGTTAGGCACCCTTGGTCAGCATGCTGACTGCTTTGAATCCCCTTTACAGAGGTTTCGTGGGACCCTTAAGTTGCCCCCTGTGCTTAGAACATTTAATTTTGGGCAGTCGATGCTGTGACACCTAAGAACTTCTTGCCTGAATTCTGTGCAGCTGAAGATTTGTGAGTTATACTAAAAGTAGATTAAGTGGTATCTTCTTTCATTTTAAAAACTCTCGACCATTTCTCAGAATATAAGTTCTCTCTGAAAGGCGAAATCATTGAGTCTCTTGTGTTGAACCCTATCATCTACAAAAAAATGAGTCTATTCTTCCCACTATTAAAGCTATCAGACTATTATCCAGCTATTACTTATGTAGAAGACAACAAAGTACGTAATTAAGGATTTTGTAATGAAATTATGCTTTTAAAATATGGTACTTGCCTTTAATGCTCAGTGACCTTAACAAACAGCTGTGATACCAATATTTGACTTCAGCACAATCTCCTATTGAGGACTGTGATGTTCTAAGCCAGCAGGAGAGAAGAAAAATGAAAAGAACTGCAACACTCAGCAATGACCATTCTGAATAGATAAGGAGTAATTTCTGAAGTGAGAATCCATTTCCAATTCTTACCAAAAAATATAGGGAAAATATATAGGAAGTAGAATGTGAAGGAGTTAAAGTGAGTTGGTGTTGACTGGTGAAACTTCTGAAAAGATATAGATTTATTGGATTTATGTGTGTCTATCTGTGTGTGTGTGGACATGCATGCAAATGATTATTCCACTGTATATGCACCTCATGAATGTGTGACTTGTGAGTATTTGCCTTCAAATACCCTTCTCTAATGTAGTCTACTGTAACTCAAGCAAAGAAATTTACATGAGTAAATTGTGGAAAGCCCATGTAACTCTATGAATAAAGCTGATTAATTATGTTTAAATTTCTATAATCTGTTAAAAGGGTCAGCCCCCAAATTAGAAGAGTTTTCTATATTCCTATTATAAAACATAGGCACAGTGCCGGAGCTAAATTAAATTTTTAAGCAGCCTCAGGAAAGAAAAAAAGATTTAAATTGCTGCCACAGGGAAATTTAAACCTGACACATAAAATAGAAAAGTGATCATCAACAGCCTGCGAAACAGAGCTTCTGCTTCTGTTTCCAATTTGCCACTTTTTTCCCCCATAATTTCCTTTATTCTTTGTTTTGAACGTAAAATTCAACTGAGAGTGATAGTACTATTTAGTAAAAGCTCCTGTGGTGCAAATGCATTAGTGTAGTCCTGAATTTTTTTTTTTAACAATGCTTTAAATTTGAGAATGTATTTTTTTAAACTGTACTTACCTGCCTTGGAGGGATGTGTTACCAGAATGGAATTACAGAAAATCAGAATCACCTTTATTTTATTTTTAGTTAAATTGGCATATGTAAGTACCCATGTTACGTTCTTAAAGATTTAAATATAAAATTGTATCAGTAAAAAAATTATCAGAACAGTAGAATCATATAGAAGTTAAAAACTCACATGCTCATATGCGTTATGCGCTTAGTATCTGATGTGCCTAACCTGGAGATTATTTCTTGCAGTTTTGTGAGTCTAATAATACAAACCCTGAATACATTTACGAATCCACATTTGCTCTCAAGTAATATGCAATATTTTTTAAACATTTTTCCATGAAAATTTTCACATAAATTGATTTTTTGCAAGATATTCCAGGAAAAAAACTCCAAGAAAGTATTTATTGAAAAAGTACATCGAAGATTTTTTGGGGGCAGTTTTGTTTAAAACATGTTTCCAGAAAGTTTTGGAGTGTTAGTTTCCAAGGTGTTCACTATGACCTAGGATAGTTATTTTAATTAGATAACTAAATGATTTGAGTGGCTATCTTAGATAATGGAACTGTTTCTTAATGAAAAGTTACAAGTGATGATTATCTGCTAACCAATGTATCAGGTGAACTGTTAACCTGAATTTCCAATGAAAGATAATTTGTATTAAGATTAATGAAACTTTTCTGACTTACTAATTTTTAATATGTCCAAATATTTAAAAATGAAATACATACATAATGATTTAACGGTGAATGAAATAGCTGTTTTATTTATTATGTTTTCAAATCTGTTTTTTAATTATAGCAAGGTCTACTCAATACAAAATTAAAGTATTCTGTAGTAACTGTTACAGCTACAGAATGGCATATTTACAATATCAAAACTCAAGAAATCATAGCTTGAAATATGTCTTTGAGTCCCTGAAGTCATTTAAATGCTGTGAGAAGGAGTGATAGACTTCATGACTGACCTTTTATGTTAAGTAATCCATTGATTATATGTAAAACAGAAGCTTGTAAAAAAAGGATCTTCGCTAAGAATTTAATGTTAGAATATTAAGTAGCTTTTGCAAAACTCTTACACTGTGGTCTATGTATTTTGGGGAAACTATGGAGTCTGCTCAGCCATTTGTTGCTCTCTCTAGTGTTATACTTTTAAAAAAGTGAACTGTTAGAACTAGGACTGCTAGAAGTAGTTAAAATCTAAAACAGTTTTGTATAAGCCAACAATTTTGCACTGTATTGGATCTTACTCTCTCAATTCTCATTACAGAAATGGCTCAAAATGTTTTAACGATGCTATGGAGATCTAAGTGTAAATATTAAATAGAGTACTAAATGATAGAGGATTGGACTATAGTTAAATTTAGATTTTCCTGCAATGCCCATCTGAATATATTCCAATTAAAAACTTCCTACCATTTAAAGGATGGATTCTTGAGATAAAACAATTGTCGAGATTCCATTTTTTTCCCATAATGAGGCAAATCTGCTAGAACACAACATACTATGCTAAAGTATATATAATATTGTGGGTTTCATATAACTCATAATTCCATTTATATAACATTCATTCACTAAAAATAAGCTAGATATATTCTCAAAAAAAGAAAGTTTACAATGCTACATACAAAGCAGAAAAATCTAGTAATTGGCTCTCTCATGTATTAACCAGTTAGGATTACTACGTTTTCTTTTTGCCCTTTGATAAGACTGTACTTTTACCAACTTATTTGCTTTTTTTCGCACCTATTAAGAAGTTGTGACCAAACCAATCTAAATGTGCTAAAAACATGCTTGATTGATGCTGCATGGAGGGGAACAGAATACAGGTTTTCTAAAAATTAACAAAATTTTGAATTTAGCTGTCCTGCTTGCTTACAAAGTTTTCCATAACTTTGATGAAACAAAGGAATTGGCATCTTGAGATTTTAAAGCCTAGAAAAATTCAGGTTTATGTTCTGACTGTTTTGTTTCAGCCTTTTTTCCAGTTCTGAGTTTAACCTGTAACCTTTGTATTTGGGATAGTCAAAGTTGGCTTAGTAAGGACAAACATTTCATTACCAGTTCTGAAACATTTACAAAAATTTCCTCAGTAATTAGTTGACTGAACTGAATAAAGACTGAAACTCTAGTATCTTGAGTGTGTAATGTGAGATGCCGTCCTTCTGAATCCATCTTCAGTAGCTTTAATACTCTCTTATGGAGTTCTCTGATGTGTAAATGTAGTATTTAATATTTTTATTAAATATTAAAGAGAGCGGATTTGGATAGCCCATTATTAAGCATTTTGAACATGCAGTAAAAAGACTATTTGTAACCCAAAGCACTTAAAAATTTTTCAGGATGTGGTTTAATTAAAGTCATCTTCATACCCAGCCTAAACCATAGGACAATGCTGACCAGGATTTAGTTGGACCGAGTTGGACAGAGTCAGAACCCTGGAGTCTGCTGGCAAAGAACATGAGCACAGTAAGCTTTGAGTGCCTAAATCCTGTCTGGAAAATCTGGATAAAGTGGGAGTGGGCAAGGGGCAATGGTGCTACAGCCCTATCCACCCGGAGATATTTTGTGCTCTAACCAAAGTAGATGTTCCGCGCCTGAGCTACATCCACGTTAATAGTCCACAGAAATACTTAGGTCTTGGATACTGCAGGGATTTGTGCTGGTTTTCAACTGTCAGTTTTGGCATTCCTGAAGGATTACAAGGAAAGGGATAGTGCATCCTGCCCCTGGGATGGATGGTTGCTGGGAAAGATTTTAATTTTTATGATACCCTGTAGATAGAGACAAAGTGTACTTCAGTTATAAAGTCCCTTACTAAAGAGATCTGTATTCTTGTGTGTTAAAAGATTTAGGATGATTGTTCTATATACTTTTTCTTGTCCTTTTTCAATTATATTTTTATTTTAAAGTTTTTAAGTCAGAATTGTTCTCTTTTATATGACATCTTCATAAACTGTCTGTTTCTGAACAAACAACAGGGGCCCTTTCCCTTGCCCATCCAGAACATGAAAAAGGTTTGAATCTAGCAGAAATAATGATCTCCTGGGACTATGGCAGTATCTTTATGATAGCACTGCTGTTGAAAACCCTTGCTTCCCAATATAGGTGTGAATATCAGTTTCTGTGAACTCAGTGTATTACTGGGTTTTATTTTACCTTTTCTATCTCTGCATTTAGCTGAGAGACTTGGTGGTTCTGACATCCGTTTCTAATTAGGCAGGCATTCAGTTTCCTTTTTTTTGCCAAAATGTCAGCAGATGGTGACCCACGTTTCACTGATGTGTTCCTGGAATTTCATAATACTAATTATAGGTTGAAGTTTGAGTTTGTATCCTTATATAGGCCCTTTTCAACTCAGCCATTGGTTTATGGTTTCCATGGGATTGTGGAAAGTAACATGATGAAACTTGTACTTCACTGCAGACTGCTTAATGTGGTACATTATTGGATAAGCCGTGATTAACAGAAGTTTGGTATGATCATTAGCTATAGAATCTTCTAGTAAAGCTGTCACATGAAAGTTAGAGTAGTAATCAATCACTTTTTTTCATTTCTCGTAACTAAGTCATAGGGCCGGAGGGGACCCTCTGAAATCATCTAGACATTCTCAGGTCTCACGAGAGATTCTGCTACCTTTGTGATTTTCGATATATGCTTGTCTAAACTTTCTTGAAGACCTCTGAATTTATTCTGCTGTTTATTATGGTTAGTGTACCCTGCCTTCAGCACAAGCCTGTTACTTCTTATCCTACTTACTTGGAGAACGGAGTACTCCTTTTGCCTCTGTAGAAATGGTCTGTGAATTGGAAAACAGTTATCATGTCACCCCTCAGTTTCCCCTTTTTTAGACTGACCAGTCCCTATTTGTTAAATCTTCCTTCACAGGATGTATTTTCTATACCACTACTATTTTTCATTCATGTTTTCTAGACTCTCAACAAGTAGTTCATTTTTTCAAGAAATATACTGTAATCTACCTGAGGCCTTACCTGGCTGAGCAGAGGAAGGAAGGATTATCTCTGGTGTCCTGTGCTCTATGCTGCTGTCCTTGTGCTGTTCTGCCGTTCATAAACCCCAGGTCCGCAACAGTCCTTTTTGAAAAGCAAAGCAGTGTTGGCTCATGACTCACTGTGATTCACAAAAAGGCTCTAATCCTTTTCTGCTGAATATTTTGTCTACCAACTGCTTCCTAGGTTATACAGCTGCCTTTTTTTCTGTCTAGCTGCAATATCTTGCACTTGCTCCTATTGAATGTGAACCTACTTTTTCAGACTATGTCTCCAGTTTGTCAAGATCATTTTGAATTGTAAAATTGTCTTAAAATATGCTAGCAACCCTTGCCAGCCTAGTGCAATCTGCAAATTTATTATGTATTCCCTTTATTTGATTATGTAGGTAATCCAAATATTACGTAGTACAAGACTGCTGTGTAACCTCGTCAGCTACATGCTTCCTTCTTGACAGATAACTATTAATAATTGCATAAGCACAGTTCTTGGCTGAAGTTTACATTCAAACTATAGAATTTTGATCTAGATCATATATCCCTTTATGAAAGTTAACTTCCTATGAAAATTTAGCTCTGAGCATGTCGTGTTTATTGTCTGCTTCATGACAAGTTAATTCTTCCTGCATTTCAAAGTCAGGCTCTCTTTTTTCACTTGGTAAATATTTGAGTGTATGTGCCAAGTGTTAGCACATTCCCTTCTTAGATCTTTAAATCTCCAGTTATCTTTTGTACATCTTTTCTATTTTTTTTAATCCTTAAACATCTTGAGGATGGTGTGTGTCCTTCATTCCTTAATAAGCACCTTTTAGTTATGTTAAAACAAAATCCTTTCTAAGACTGGGAATTGTTCTCAAACAAGTAGAGAATATGCTGTCTTAGTCATTGTCTACTAATAGCTTTAGTTATTTTCCACAAGGTTCAATGCCTAGTAGTATGCTTGGCAATCACAGTTCACATTTCTTCTGAGACTGATCAATTAAAAAAAAAAATCCATTTAACACATACAGCTGTTAATCAGATTAACTGGATGTTAAACATGCTTTCAGCAAGTATTCCAGATTGTATTTACAAATAGCAAATGTCTCTCAGGTTTGTATCCCATTTTCAACTGAAAGATTTAAATGTGAAAGAAACTGCTATGTATTTTTGTGTGAAGTGTTTGTTAGGACTCTCCCAGCAATGGTGACCTGTGATTTGTGATCATTTGACGCTAACCTAGGCATGCCATGACTAATGGTTCAATACTTGTTACTCCTTAGGGCTGTGGCAGCAGTCTATTTCCTTTCAGAATAGGTTAGCATATGACTTTTGCTATGGTTTGTCACACAAAATAACAGCCTCATAGCCTCATATTCTTGTGAGGTAATTGCATGCTATACCTGCCCTGCGAGTCGTCTGTGGAAATCTGGTTAAGTAAGTACTATCATTGTACCTAACACTCAGGCATCTTTGATGCCTTCCGTTTCCTCTCAGCATTAAGATTTGCATCTCATGGCTTTTGGATATGGCAGCATGCTTATATTCCCGCGGTGGTTACCAGTCCAAGCAGCTGGAATAAGCACTTAGGTATAAACTTGACATAATTTATTATCCTAAGGAAATGTTGTACTTCATCTATATTTACTAAGGCAAACATGCTAAGGATGCCCGCAAACTTATTGTGATCTATTTGTATACTTAGTGGTAAATTTCCCTCAGCTTTGTTTTTTTTTTCTTCTGTTGCACAGTATTTACGTTACTGCTTGTTTAGCACTGGGATAGAAACTCTGCCTACTTCCATGCTTCTCAGATATTCTAATCATATTCTTACACTGTCTTTTCTTTCCCCATAGCAAAATCTCGTCTAGACCTTTGTGCTCCTTATGGTAGTCAAAGCTCATTGTATTTACTTGTGAAATATCTTGAGTGTTGAACAGAAGTCAAATAACAATCTCCAGAAGCATTGACTTTCAAGAAGAGCATCGAATGAACATAAGTGTTTATACTGTTTTTTATAAGAAGACCTGCCATAACTATGCTGACACATTGAATATGGAAAATATATGTATGCCAATATCTATCACATCAAAATTCTGCCCTTTTTAGTTAGCGTTAAATGTTTGTTTTATACAATAGAAGGGACCCTGCCTCTGTTGGTCCTTCTATTTTTAATGTGATATTCAGACCGGTGGATCTCTCCTTTCTGCTCCTAAGTAAGAGTAATGATTCTAAAGGCAAGAATTAGTGGGAAATTAATATTTTTTGGCTATACCTTGTGTTTTGATGAGACTTTTTCTACTCTTTAAAAGCATCCTCAGATTTTGCCCCTATTATTCAACCTCTTTGGTTCTCCAACATGTATTTTCTTTGAGACCTAGGATTTGAGATACTTTAGTCCAATATGCACAGAATCATACAACAGCTGAGGTTGGAAAGGACCTTGGGAGATTGCCTAGTCCAGCCCCTCTACCCTGGCAGGGTCAGCTAGAGCGGGCTGCTCAGGGCAGTGTCCAGTTGGGTTTTGAATATCAGTCAAACCTGCTGTCAATATTATTGGTAAGAAAGATAGTTAGTAGGTTAAAACTATATGTTCTTCTAGATTACAGACTATTATATTACATTATAGTCTGAGAGGGCTAGTGATAGATCTATTATCAGGAATCACAAAAAGGTGCAAACTATCCTCTTTTAAAACAAAGCAAAATGAAACAAAACACACACACCCCCAACCCATTATGAAAAAAACCAATAATTTCTGAGGAAAAATAAACTTTCAATTATGCACAAACATGAGAGTCTGGGATTTTAAAAAGCCCCCAAACCTTTGTTCTCTAATGTAACCTAAGTAAATAATTTGGTGATGGGACCTGTTTCAGAACTGCTATTTCTAATATCCTCTGAATATTTCTCAAAGAAGGAGGTGAATATTTCTGTATGATTAAACCATGATGAATAAAAAGATAAGCACCCATCAGCATGCCCATTAAAAATAAAATTACACTTGGCCAATAACCCACTGCAGCCATTCAGGGATTGGACTGTTTTGACTTCCCTGAGCCTTTGTTATACTAATGATATTTACTTTCTAAAAATTCCTCCTTTCTTTCTGTATATTAATTTTAAAATATCCTATTAACTCTCTCTCTCTCTTCTGTATTTCACCTTTTTTCCTTCTGTTCTTTGATAAGTTTTGATAAAATGCAGTGAATATGTGCATATAGTTTCCTTTGCCTTATTGGCCGGAGAGAATGTGCTAAAAGAATTGATCTGCTCTGGTATGCTTGATAGGGCTTCATAAGCACTTTTTCACTTAGCATAGGTGATTCTTTGTCTGTACTGCCCAAGCCTCAATAGTGAAGCAGTGTCTTGCCTCAAGCATTCAAGAACCCTCTGCTATGACATTGTCCTCAAAACACACCTATGACAATAATATGTCTGCTCAGCAAGGAATTTCTTTAATGAATCAGGCTGAATTTTGACAATAAGGTTGTGATGGGTGGTTCTCATCTCCTTTTAGCTGTTTTTGACACCGTGTCAGTCAAGGGAATCCCCAGGGCTGCCGCTGTTGCAACACAGCCAGCCATTCCCTCGCTCACCACGTGCAACTGCAGCGTGTTGCCTGTCTTTATCCCCCCTTTTGTTCTTAGCAATTCCTTCAGAATGCCAGACAGATATTTTTTCTGTTACTATGGGCAAAATGTATCTGATGAGACCTCTTAACTTCTTCACTTGGGTGATTTGTATTGGTTTCAGTGTTGTGCATTTTTCAACCCCCCCCCCCCCCAAACAGGGACAGTATTGCTAACTGTATGGCTTATTGGACAATACTTATATTAATGCAAGATAAAGCCTAGCCTAAAAAAATTGGCAAAAAATGACAATCATCTACTTGTTTTGCGAAATGTAAGAAATGAGAAAAATAAATCAGCTTTCCCACAGGTTCAGTAAAATCTTTGCTTCCGGAGCCTTTTATGTTTAAATATGTCTAACTTCTGTGGAACTGAATCTCTTTAGTATGTAACACTGTGACAAATCTTTCACCTCTTACATCATTAGTTGTAACGTATTGTATATTACTACCTTGAAAACATTTACTGTATCAAAGCTGACCATTAAGCCATGAGAAAGGGGGTGGTGCTTTGACCCCCTTAATTGAGGAAGTTGGTTAGGTTCACAATGGCAGGAGTTATAGTAACCACTGATTCCTATTTTTATTGACAGGTTCTGCACAGATTAAAAAAAAAAACAACTTGTAGTTATGGAGGGTGATACTTTCCTTCTCTACAGAGGATTGCCTACAAATCCATATGTGTCAGAGAGCAGCACTACTGGATTTCCCCCCCCCCCCGCCCTTTTTTTGGATAAACATCAGATTTATGTGGTCTTCCAGAGTGCCAATTCCCAGTGCTTTCTGCATGCTAAACAGATGTAAGAATCAAAGAAAATCCCAAATACAGCTTTTGGAAACTGGTAAATAATTTAACATTATACATTTAAGAGGAAGGAGAGGAAAAAAACAGAACTAAATATGTATTAATGAATTTTCTCAGTCCTGGGAATATCCTCCTATGATTTCTGTTGTAAAGTGTTAAATACAATGGAAATCTGTTTAAAAAGATTAGCCTTTGAACTTGTGCATCAAATTTGATTTATTTCATCTGACTTTCTCCTTTAGAAAGAATTTGTTTGGAAAACTGATGCTTGAGGTTTGGCTCCAGTTCACTTTCACAGAAAATACAATTGATTTATCAGATTCACCCCTTTTTGTGTTGTTTTTCTGTTGTCTTCTGGTTTTTGGTGTTGTGGGCATTGACTCTTTAGTCGGTTAAGGCTTTTCATAGGTTCCTTAAAATGTTTTCAAATATTTAGTGTTGCTACTTTTTTATATCTTTCCTAGATAGAACAGAGTACTGACATGCATGCTTCTGGTAACCTGTAGCTATGCAAGATCTCATATCACAGATCAAAACTCTATACAAGACCTGATGTCTTTAAAAAAGGATTGTCTGTAATTGATTGCCTTGTATTTTACTAAATCCATGTTTTCATCTCTCTGTGTACCTGACCAGTCTTATTTTGCAATCCAGCAATGTACCTGCTCAGTCCCTCCAAGTCATGCATTCACTCTGGGGTATCTAAATCCCCAAGAGCCATAAAGGGAAGTGTGCACAATACCATAAGATATCCAAGCTCTTCCCTTCTGTAGAGACGCCTGTCTGTGCCTTCTGATGTTTTCCCAAGAAATGTAGGTTGCTTGGCATTACGATTAATAGGGAGGAGGAATGCTATTTTCTTCCACCAATGCCTGTAACACTATTTTTAACAGACCTATTCTAGAGTCATTATGCAATGCCAACCATTAGTATATGACTTAGGGAAAAAAATGGTCTTTATCAAGTATTTCTTTATTACCTATTAATCTACAGAGAGAATAAAGACATAATTACTTATTTATTTCTGCAGACTTAAATTTGCAGAGTGCTGAAATATTATAATCTGCAAAACAATGATTCATTTGTATTTGCAGAATTTTAATATTGATAGCATGTGTTATCTGTAACACCTAGTTTGACCCATTCTGACCTGTTCGTGTGCCCTGGGAAGTGGGAAGGTTTACCCTGAATATGCCTATTCTAATAGAGATTTAGAGTTAGAATATTTGTACTAGAAGTTGATATTGTATTAACCATCTTGTGTAGCTGTGAACACTGTTCGCGTGAACAGGTATAAATAGGAACATGTGTCAACTCAAAGCTTCATGACAGATGCATTTAGATGTAACACATGATACATCACAAAGTAACATCTTAGCCAGAAAACTTAAAAAGACCTGGTTTTCTAAAGAATGCAAAGATGAAAGACAATATTTTCCAGGGGGAGATGCCTTTATATTTTCTTCTAAAAGCTCTAGGATTTGAGAAAGTGTTTTAATAGGTATTTGTTATTTGAATGTATGTGGCAGTTACCAGACCAAACTTCCTGCGGAAAGACAGCTCAGTAATTTTCTTCTCTCTATTCAGCCCATGCCTGAGAGCTGGCGCAGTCCTTCCTTAACTGTTCTGAGCGATGAGGCAGACCGTGCCCGAGGAGGGCGAGAACCTGTGAACAATTGCTCAGATGGGAAGTGGGGTTTCTTCCTGGATATACCTTTCAGAATAAACATCATACTAAACTGATTTTGCTTTTCTTCCTCACACCTCCATTCATGCTGTCCTCTCCCTCACGACCAAACAAAACTCAGCAAAAGTCATAAAAACAATAGAAACTTTCTTCTGCAGTTTTGGAGACAGAAAAGTATGTTTGTTTGTTTGTTTCCTATTAAGTATTCTGAAAGAATTTAGTTTTTGAGGAGAGAAACTTTATAAACAGGACCGTTGAGGCTAGGTCAGCAGTTACTAAATCTCAACATGAAAGCATATTTCTTGTTTTGACATAAGCGATGTTTTCCATAGCTCAGCACAGGCAATTGAAATCGACCCAGTTGTGTTGATCTCAATCTGCTAAACTGGGACATTAACCTACAACTACAGCTAGGGGAAAGGATTAGGTTACTTAACATGTTAGTTAATATTAGTTTGATCTTGATTTCTTCTTATATAAACAAGATGCAGACAAATAAAGGTATACAATATGTCTTTTGTTCCATTGGTAAGTTGAAGTAGATTGATGATATGTAATCCTAATCAAGGAACATAAAAATCCATTCACTGATGCCTTTTGTTCTTAATATGTGTATGATTTCATGCTTGCCTAGGTAATGTTCTCATTGGCAGCCAGACCAATTTAAAAAAATCAGGTAATAGATGCAGAAACATTTCTTTTTTCTGCCAGAATTAATCTCTATGAATCTTATATAGCTGTACAAAAAATATTACCGAAGGACTGGTAGTTGTTAAAAATAAACTGGTGACAGTACTGGAGGCAAAAGACGTGGCTTCATAAAAGCCATGAACAAGACTTAAGAAGGCTAGAAACTGCAAATGATCCAAACATTTAGAGGAAAAGCTTGGTCAGAGGGCTAGTAGGAGATCCGTGAGTCAGGGTGTTCAGCTAGCAAGGCAGAGTCTAGTGCAATTAGGAACGAGCTACCTTGAATGAGGTAGTCTAGGCCTGGGACCAGCCCAAAAGGAGAGGCTCAGAGTCAGATCAGAAGCCTAGGGAGCAAAGCTGCAGCAAGCTAGCACGCCGAGGGGTAGAGGAGGGCGAGGGAGGACCGAGGAGCTCCTCTGTGTTCTCCAGGGTTGCGAATGCCCAGGCAGGCTCACAGGGCAAGCTTTTAGGTTCTCGCAGACAAGTCTGGTCCTTAGTCTCTCACAAGACTGATTGCTGGCTGCGGGCCTGACAGTCCAGGCAGAGGCAAATAGTACAAAGTAACTCTACAGAAAATGAGTACACAGCTTTTTTATAGTCATCCTTGGAACTGTAATCTTAAACTGAGTAATAATGATAGAAGAGCTGTGAAGTACCATTAGTGGAATTTGCAGAGTTACCAGAAAGTGGATTAAGGAAATGTTACACTTAAATATGAAGACAAAGGTCAAACAAAAGAGATGCCTGAGCTTGTAAAATGTACATCATGTTGCTCAGATCCCTAAGCTGAGTACAGCACAAGTCCATGGGGAGTCAGTAAGTGTGTGTATGTGACTTATTACTCTGACATGACACTATTATGTTTTAGTTTTTAGCATTTTTAAAGAGTAGGTAATAGTTATGAGAGATGAAGAACTCGAATTAAGTACTGCAGTTATGCACAGAAGGATAATTTGGTTTTGATAAATTGTCCTGAGCCTGTTAACTAATAATACAATTTTTTAAAGTAGCATCTTACCAGTACAAAAAAGAGGTAGTATCATTATTAATGTCTAAACTATAGTGTGTTCCACACAAGATTATGGTAAAGGTCAGACCATGTTTCGCTGAATTAAAAGCTATTCTGAGCTATAGCATTCCTAATCAACTCAGACCTTAAGGTGCATAGCTCAATTATAATGAGGCACAATGAATTTAAATAAACTGTGCAACTCTGTGTAGTGATTTATAAGTGCACTATGATATCCTTTTAACTCATTAGCAATGAATGATACTACTATATGTATTCTCCAGTATTTTCTGCTGTGTAATTATTTTTATTCACAACACTTCCTAGAGAAGACAACTTTTGTTGTTCCTTTGTAATATGTAGGATGTAAAATGCGACAGGGGCTATCTTGATAAACACATTTAAAAAAAGTAAAAAAAAAAAAACTGTTTTAGTGATAGAGCAAAGTATTAATTGTTTTTAATTGTAAAATCTGTGATCACAAATTCTGTTCTTTGTCTCTTATAGCGACTAGTGACTACCAAGGTCAAGGACAATTTCTGGGCTTTGTCACAGAAGTGTAAATACACTTACCTGAAGAGACCATATAGGGAATAGTATAGGGAATATAAGGAGAAAGGAATTTTCTGAATTTGGGGACAGTTGCCAGAAGAAGAGGTTGCAAACACATCTGAGGTGCAAAGAGACAGCATAAAAAGAGAAGAAAAGTATTTTGCAACATATTGTGCTATATATGGCACAAAAGAATGTGGCCAGTGCAATTTGTGAATAGTAAAGTTTATGGGAAGGTTAAATATAATAATACTAAAATAAATAATTTGACAAATAATGTTCTAAAAGCCTTTTGGAGTGTTATACACCAGTTTGAGATCATTCAGGAGAAGGTGCTAATGAATAACGTGTAGTATTATTTGGTTCCTATTTGCCAGTAAGCAGAACATTAAGCAAAGAATTTCCTATAGGTTCTGGGTTTTTAGACTCTGGGCCTCTGGGCACACCTCCATACTGGGGTACCTAGAATCTGGCCAATTTTCAGAAGTACTGAGTGTGCGATAACTCCTATTTTTAGGTATTTGACATTAAGCATTATTAGCATTAGGTGTGTATGAAAGATGAGGAGTAGTGATTTACAGCTATCTGAAGATACAAATAAACTTCTGATTTCCTCCTTTACTCCCCGTAGTAGCAGAATTAACTTTGCATGTCTTTACACTGATGTGCATGTTTTGTGAGCTGAATGGATGATTGAAGAATTTCACCTATGCAGTCGGTAGAACTGTCATATACACATTTATTGGGTAAACTACATGTATTTTTGGAAATTCTGCCCCTGACATACTTACCTTCCAGGGCTGTGTGTGTCTGTGTGTGTCTGTGTGTGTGTGTGTGTGTTTCAGTGACATTTGGATTGGAGTCCCCCTGGCAGTCAAGCTGTAAACACATACACACACACACAATCATGCAAGCATGCACACATGTGCTTTTTTGGATCCTTGGTGCATCTCAATCAAGATATGTCAAGCATACATCATAGTCTGAACAATCAGATATGTAACATGAGATGCATAGTTAATTCCAGTGGTATTCAATAAATGAAAGCTCATAATGATGTGAAATCAGATAGCTGGACATTTCCCCCTGCCCCTCCTCCCCTTTTTAACGATCATAAAAAAGTCTGTATTTTCTTTTTCTTTCATCACTGTACCGTATCTTTAAAGTTAGTGAAAAGGTTAAGTAGACAGATACAGAGATGCCATGTATTAGCAAGTTATGCAACAGTCTGGTTCTCTTTAATGTGAATAAACCCATTTATGTAAGGCTAAGTGTCCTAAATCCTCCCACTTGACTCACATACTCTTCTAAAAGGGGAGAAACAAAGTTGCTGCTGGTTCTAACTCCAGTGAAATGCAGGGGAAAAAGCTATTAGAAACCCTAGCTGATACTGCATGAAAATATACAAAATTTGACTGCCTAAAGAATTATTGCAGCTTTCTAAGTACGAGGGATGACTTATCCAGCACTTTTCTCTCATGACTATGACTCCATCTACATGCATATATTTCTGTAAATGATCTCTTCAAGAAATATTTTATTGATTAGGAAAATATATTGGCACAGTGATCTGATTTCATTTCAAAGGCAATCAGCAGTGTTAATAATGTAAAATTCACAGCAGTGTTAATAATGTAAAATTCACAGAGCATTTTGTAGTGAAAATCTCAAATTGTTGCTCTTATAAATGAATGGAAGCTACTCTCATGTCTTGTATATTCTTAAATTTTTCTATTTGTCCACTCTAATTTTCATTTGACATTTTGGGGGATTAGTACCCTTAACAATGTTTAATCATCACTTTTAAACTGTGGGGACAGAGAAGCCAAGGCTTCACTTTTTTTTTTTTTTTTTTTTTGAGGGGAGGAGGGATAAATCTAGCTTGACTGCATGGTAATAATTCCATCTACCCACTCTTGCATTAAGTGATTATCCCACTGGAAGTCAGTGATCTGCTTTGAAGTCCACAGCTTCAAAAGAGTCACCACATGAAGCCTATTCATATAAGCAGGAGTTCCTCTAAATAGAAAAACATCCTCTGCATCTCACTCTTAATTTTTGCAGTTGATGAAATGCCCTTCAGCATCAATAGGATTTTAAGATTACCATAATTTCTTCTCAGATGCACAACTAGGAGGGCAAGGGCTTGGAGGCCTGACTTTGGAGGTTGGATTCCCTTTAATAATCAGAATGAAACAATTGGAGGATGATTTTGATTACCTGCTGTAAAAGTATTCCCTAGATTTCTTCAGTGCAGGAGTATTCCTGTTATCAAGTCAATACACTTTGCAGACAATGAAATATCAAAGGACATTTTTGCTCATTTGAGATTATAAACCTGGAGAGAGAAAGCAGAATGGAAAAAATGCCGATTTCATAGGTTTACATATCTTAGCAACCCCTACCAAAGAGCCTGCTCTGCACTCTGGAAGATCCTATATTTGAATCAGAAAGAAAACTGTACATAGCACATATAAATATAGTTAAGCATTCTGCAGTGTGCCGTGCTACAGGAACTATGAAAAGATACTTGAGGTTACTCATTCAGAAATGCACTCACAGCAATGTCCATGTCCACACAAATAAAGGCTAATTATATTTATTTTAAGGTAATATGCCAGATGAATACTTAAATCTGCAGTCTTGTCCTTACATTCATGGTTGTCTATGAAATACATTTCTGTGTATAAGCAAGCAATCAGCTATACGAAAGCATTTCTTCACTGTGTTTGATCTTATCTGAAGCATCAAATCTTAACCAAGTGCAGGAACAAAGGACTGGAAAGGTTTCTTTAGGTTGTCACTTCCAGTCCCCTGCTACTGCAGGTAACCATGTCATAAGAATTTCACTTATAATCAAACTCCATTAGTACGTGTTAATTCTTGTATACTCTAATTTAACACATGCTTTCTAAAACAGTTGGGAAGATGATCTGTAGGGGATAATGTTCCTCTGCAGATTTTCAAGCAGGTGTAGGAAGGCTGTCCAGTCTTGCTAGTGATGTTGTCTTCACTTATGTAGTGAAGACGTGCTCATTGAGACAAGATAGCTCCCTCCTATAGAGTTCCAAAGAAGACATGTTTTTTCCAGCATTCTGTTTACCATTTTCTTTCTAGTCTATTTCTTTCTATTCTGTTTCCTTTCAGTCTTTTCTTGGTCTTTTCTCTGCAAATCTCATTTCCTCATAAGGATTTGGTTCCTCATTCCTTTCAGTTCTCACAGAAACCGCTAATGTCCTAGGCCACATCTGTATTATGTTGCCCAAGATAGTTTACTGTTCTGCAGTGTCTGAGATTCTTGTTTTTCTCTCCTCACACACAAAACCAAGAAGTGTTCCTAAGTGAAAAAGTGCAAAACACCCATTACGGCAAGGTGGCTTATTGGCCTCTCATCCTGGAGAAAGGGTCTGTGTGTTTGGGGGGGAATATAAACAAGCAAATTACTGATGCCACTAGTGATTGTTGTGCAGGGCAAATATTTAATGCGTAAAAGTTCCAATTTCTTGTTAAATCAGAGTTCAAAAGAGACTTAACAAAAGACGTAATCAAAAGATGATAACAGAAGGAGCTAGAGGTCCTGCTGCCTTGTGCGAGCAAGGAGATGATACCTTTTCCCTACCTGCTTAATCACAACAGGAGGGAAGGGTCGACTCCATGAGTACAGGACCAGTTTGGAAGAGATGAGAAAGCTGTGGCAGCACCTCCATAGTGGAAATGAATACAAAAAAAGTTGTGACTTGCAGTGCAGGAGTTATTGTCAGAGAGTTCCCAGAATTAATAAAACTGTGGTTTAATTAAGCCACACATTTTACATCGTGTGCTTTTTTCTCTTGCATCCAGGATGAAAGATCACTGACTCTACAGGGAAATCCTAATGCTGATGCTTCCATCCACAGACACAAGTAAGTAAGACTTCCCTTAAATAAAGAATACTTTTTCTTTTTTTCATATACAGGAAATTTTTGGCCACTGCTTCTCTGCCCCTTTTCTGTATAAAGTAGGAAAAGGCTCCTCTGACATCATTTCCTCTCTCCCCTCTCTCTCTCTCTGCCCTCTCTCTCTTGCCTCCCTCTCTCTTCCCTCTCTGTCTTCCCTCCCTCTCTCTCTTCCCTCTCTCTGTCTCTCCGTTCTCTCTCTCCCCCCTCTCTCCCCTTGCTCTCTCTCTCCCCTCTCCTTCCCCTCTCTCTCTCCCTTTCTCTCCTTTCTCTCTCCTCCTCATTTGCATGAATGAACAGGATTTCATATATAGGTATGTATGTATGTATGTATGTGTATATATGTACATATATATCTGTGTGTATGTGTGTATGTACACCTATATACAGCTATATACACATACAAAAATTTCATCCCTTGATATTGGAAAACAAAAAATTAAATATGGCGATAAATAAAGACTCAATGTCTGCATTAAAAATAGCACACTAATTCCTCCTGCATTGCATGTACAAAACTGTACATCCAGTTGCATGTGCAACTGCAAAAGGAAACTTCAGGAGAAGTATAAATTGTGAGTGTGCGTTTTTTCTTGATATGTGGATTTGCATATTCTATGTTTGCAGCTTGGGCACAAATTTTTAAAATTGATCCCAGAAAGATTACGAGACAAGAAAGAATTTTGACAAGCATGGCATCTGTGTACGAGAGTGTGTGTGTCTATGTATCTACCTAAGTATCTATCTATACCCTATGTAACGCATGCTGAATATTTAAAAATGATATAAAAACCTGAATTCCTTGAAAGATAGTTGTTTACAAGAGTATCTCGACATCCTGCTTTCTTTGTTGCTCTCTAGGTTGCATCATATATCATTTGGTTCTACATGCTTCTTTCTCTTGGTATTTCTTTTTATGCTGTCAGATCCTGCCATGTCCATTCAAATCTAAAATTGTCTGAAACTATCTAAGTAACAACAAATCTGCTGTGTGAATAAAATCTTTATGGCGAGCTGCTAGGCTTCCAAGGCACATGCATAATAGAAATTCAGTATCACTTCATTGGAGTACAGGCACTGCTAGTTGCATATCATGGAGTCCCACAGATTGTCCTATGAAAAGAAAGATTATGACAGGAAGACAGCCCTATGTATAAGACTCTACTAAATGTATTCCACAGCCAGCTGTGTGAATCACCTTAGGGAAAAATGCATATGAATGCACATGTATATTAGAGAGAGTTCTAACAATGATCTCATTCTGTACCAGCTCTCAAATACTTTTAAAAAATGTGACAGTTTATCTGAACTATCTGGAATAGATGTTTGGAAAGGCTGCCTGAACTTGAATTGTGTTAATTCCAGAGCTGTGTGAAACACAACAGTTTTGGTTCACAGGGATTCCTGAGAACATCGTCTTTTGGTCTCAATTTATACGGGTTTGCAGACCTGAATTTCCCTTTGGCATCTGAGCTTGCAAAGAACCTCTGAATGCAGTTGAAGATACTGAATTATATTTAATGTTAGTATCACTTAAAACCATACCGTAAATGAATGAAATGAAGCTATACATGGCTAAATATACGGCTTGGCTAAACTGGGCTTTGGTTGACTGTGAGGCTTAGCAAATCCTCCTTTGGAGAATGTGAGTATAATTTGGGAAGTCTTATTCAAAATCAAATGAGTTGCATGAAATTCAATATTTTATTATATAGACTGCATGATGTATTTCTCCCTTTTCTAACATTATTTTGGAATAGAATATGTAAAATAAGCTAAATTCCAGTAGTCCTCCATAATAATCGTATAAACCTCTCCTATTCTCTCTATCGTCTCTGCAGATGTACTCACAAAGTCAAATAAAAACATGATTGCATTGCAAGTAGACACAGTCATGTTCAGTTAATTTAGTTAATTTATCAGTAACAGTGAAAAACAAGGCAGCACATACTTTAGCATGGGCTGTATGAACCTACTGAGGACCTTGGACATGTACTTCCATTGCCAGTCTGTTCTGAAATCCACGTTACCGTGTCCCCACTGCTATAGGCTACTGAGGTAGAGCTACTTTGAGTATGCCTGCTATACTCAGAGCTTCTTTTCTGGTGCACAGATAAACTTTATTCCCACTTATTTCTATTATTTCATTTACAGTATATATAGTTATAAGTTCTTCATGTATCATATTCATATATTGCCATGTATATTTACTTAGTTGTGTTAAAATACCAAACAGAAAACTTCTGTGTAAAATTTTCCAAAAAGGAGGCATAACCCAACCAATTAAATCTTAAAGGTAAATGAAAAAATGAATTTATATTTTAAAAGCTAATTACTACTGAAATGCTTTGATTTTAAATTCTCCCATAATTGAAAATTTGTCAGAAATGAACATATTCAATATTATTATTACTCCAGCAGTTCAGTATTAACAAACAAACAATAAATAGGCATTGTATGTTAAAACATCTGAACTAGGTGTCATTTGTTTTTCTGATGGACTGGATATTTGTAAACCTGCTCCTCCTCTGGAGATTAAATATAATCTAATTAATTTAAAAGATTGTGATGACAGAAAGGGAAAGAAAAATGACTTAAAAAATTCTCAAGCAGAAGAATCATCTTAATAGGTTAAAGTATCAAAATGTCCTTCAATGACTCACTGAAGATTAATCTGATGTGACATTCCTGAAGAATAAAACTTCTAAGTCTGGTGGCCTCCAGCAGAAATTACAAGAGAAAAGCAAATAGTGGTTTTGAATTTGTCAAGGGATGAATGAGGTTGTAGAGCAGGCAATTTCATCTTGGAAAACTCTTTCTGCTGTTTAGCATTCAGTTTCAAAGACTTGAAAATCTTGAAATGCAGGATTATGAAGACAGGTGTTCAACAAAAAAGTAGTGTCCCTAACTAATGTTTCCAGTGGGGATCAGCATGAAAGATCTGCTTGGATGAAAGCTAGAAAAAGTGGCTCTTCCTTCCTGCATGAAGCCTCTCACCAAATCTAATTTCTGAACGTAATGGATTATGTTTTTTAATTCATCCAAGAAAGCAACATTCCAGTATAGAAAATAATTCAGTGAAGTTTAGGGTTTGGCTGGTTGGTTGGTTTGTCTAGTGTCAAGGTAAGAATGTGAGTCTGTGTAGGCAGTCTCAAGAGACCCTGTTAAGTATAATCAGTGTTTATTAACAGTTCTTTTCATGGAATGGCAGAAGGAAGTCAGCGATACACCTATTAATTGCTTTATGCTAACAAGTATAGTAAGGCATACTTTTACATACTTTAAGTCTTATTTAATATGAACTCATTTAATATGAACTTCTTTAATATGAATTTATTTAATATGGCTCATCTGCAGAGGTGAAAACTCACTTTAACTCAATTGTTCTTGTAAAATAGAGGTGCACAAATAAAAGGTCATAGGAAAGATTTTGCTGGTATCATCGGACCATTTTTAAGAATGGAATCTCAGTGCAGAGTGTAAAATGTTTTTGGGTTACTACCCCTGTGAAGGAAGCAGCAAAACACCCCAAACTAAAGCACAAGAGCAAAGTATCTGCAAACAGGTTCCTTAGATAAATTAATTATCTAGGCTTATTTGAATTTCCTACTGAATTCAAAACAATGAAAGCACCTTAGAAAATTGAGACACTTGTCTAAGTGCACAAATACAGATTTAATAGCCTTCTTTTAATGACACAGTTTGAATATGAGCCAATGGTCTTTTAATACCTAATAAAAAATAAACATGCTTTACTCGAAATTTAAAATTCAAAACCTTAAGTGATTTCTTTTCTTTAAACAAGACTTCACTGAAAACAATTTCCCTGGTTTTACAGAGTGTGATTAACAGCAGAATCTTCAAGCCAAAATTTTTATAACTGCCTCCCCTTTAAAGGTGGGGAAATTTTTTTAAAAAACTTTTTTTTGCCTTTTCTTGCATGCAGTTTTACCCCCTTCCTGAGCCTTCCTGGGTCTTGAGCCAAAAAAGAGATGGAGAGCTTTGCAGGATTGGGGAACCAGCATCACATTCCAGTCCCCTTTCATACAGACTGAATTTTACTCTTGTGCAGAGGTTAACTTTTCTGAAGACTAAAGAGAAGCGTATTTGGTGCTTAGACTTTGTATCTTTTCCTTACACAGTAAAAAATTTCATCCATAAGTAGTCCCATTGTCAGTGGGAGAATTCACTTGAGCAAAGCAAACAGGATTGGCTCTTTATTTCTGTGAAGGCTTATTTCTTAAGGACTATTTAAAATTCCCTTCATTTCTTCCATGTTTGCAATAGAGAAAAATCTTTTTCAGTAGACTATTTATTCTCTTTGTATTAGCTTTATTTTTCTTTAAAAAATAACAAGTTAGGCAAAAATAACTTCAGTAGAATGGTTGTCTTTCTGCGTTTTATATTGCTACTTTGCGGCAGGATTGCCTTATGAAGGTCAAATAAAGGATCATTCTCCTAGAGCAGAGGAAATGATAGTAGCCAGCTGCAGGTCAGTCCTGCCTCTTGAGATACGGAGTTCATTGTATACTTTTAGATAGCACTGCTGTCTGTGTTCTGCAGACCTAGGAATTTAGATTTCTCCTTAGCTCTGTGACAACTGTTCCTAAACTTGGCAGTGCTGTCCTTCATATTTGTTTATTTTTATTTCATCTGAATGATGAAACCACATTATATTTTAGTTTATAATATCCAAAAGCTATGATATTTTCATCCTGGTGCTTAATGGGAGATTAAGAATATTGTCATATCTTGCTGTATAAAGACTTTCTTTTAGATCCCTAGCATTCCCCATGACTGGGGAACATTTCTGGAAGATGCTCTGCAGAGAAGAAAATACCTTTAAATGAGGCTTTGTCCATGCAGTCATCTACTTGGGAAACACACATCCTAGGAAAACAAAGGAAAACAAAAGAACTGCTGCAAGTTGTGGGAGAAAAGCAGCATCTGATGGAGTTGATGCTATCTTAGTGCTCTCTTGGTTCTGCTCATCTCTTTTTCTACAAGCAGATGACCCCTTGCTCTCCCACTCTCCTTGATAAATTCTTGAAATGAATGGAAGAAGAGTTTATCTCTTTTGATGAACTGTATGCAGAAAGATAGCAAAATATGTTGAGAGCAGGTTTAAAGTTAGAAAATTCTTCTCTTTTCCCTTCTTATGAAAGTAACCGTAATCCAAAACAATTGCTAAAAAAGCATTTTTTTCTGGATCCCAAGAAGACTTACCTAAGTAGTGACACTATGTCAGGAAATTTGAGACAATGATGAATGGAGAACTGTAAATGACAAGTTCAAGCAAATACGATATGATGTGCTACTGTCAGCCCAGAATAAGCAACATGGCTTGGGCTGATGTAAGTATACTTTGCAGCCAGCCTGAAAGTTTGAGGAAACATTATACAGCAGCATGTGATGAAAGGAAAACTATCTAGATGTATTCAATTGCTAATGAGTGACAGATGAAAACAATAGCTTAAGTTTTTGTTAGCGCTAGGGAATTTAATACTACTGCAACAAGTCCTTGTCAGACAAGATGCCAAGATGCTATTTCCAGTGATTAAGATCACTGCCAGGGTCTCATGATTCAAGGCACATTAGAAACCTACCTTTCTGTGAGAAAAGTACTCCAGATACTAGATGTCTTTTTCTGGACGTACCAGGAGCTGTCTAAGTTTTGACAATCTTGAGCAAGTCTGGCTTACTGTGCCCCTCAGGATTCGTAAAGTTTTATTCATCTGCCTGTCTATACTGGTAAGCGTTCTATGAAAATGTCTCCTGAATCACCTTTCCGCTTAGTGCTCCCACCAATTCCCTCACAGTGTCCTTGTGGCTAGAGAATTCCCTGGAGCTATGAGTTTCTGTTTCTGGATGCTCCCTATGCAATGGTAAACAGTTATTTTGTGTGTCTTACCTATAGAATATATATAATGTCTATACAATATATATATTTTATCTGTACAGTGTTGATTGCATTTAAGTGAGCAGCATGTGTAGCATTTATGGTTGAGAAATTATGCATTCAGAGATGGATGAATACTGCAAGAAATTTAAACTGAAGGAATTCACATTCATGAAAGAATCCGCTTTTGAATAAATTTGTAAGGCAACAAAATTACTGAAAGAAAAAATCACAAGCAGTGAACATTTCACATAGATATTGAAAAATATCAACTTGTTTTTCATGTTATATATGTTTTTAGAAAAAATTTGAAATAATTGACAATTATTGAAATAGTATAAGACTGATGCAGGAGGAAAATTAGGAGCCATATTTGTAAAACACTTGTAAAATTTTTTATTTTATACATATTTATAAATTGATTTTTGAGATAGAATTGATTTTTTAGAGACAAAAGTTGCCCAAAGAGAAAACACAAAATACTATATGAGTAATTTGTATATTTCTTAACAAAAACGTAGAATTATTGTAATTTCGGAATAAGCTTTGAGAATAGACTATGGGACAAAAATTATTTAGACTACAATTTCAACTAACTTTTCTGAAATGCCTTTTGGAAAATTATGAAGTACACTCTCTCTTACACCTTTCTCAAGAAAATATCTTTTTGTCAAAAACTCTTGTTCTTATTCCAGTCTTACAAAGTTCTGGCAAGATTTTTTCTCTGGACATCTTTGGAGTTTACTGGTATGTAAAAGTGGGGGAGGTGACTTTCTCTTAATTAAGTCATTGAAATGCTGACAAAACTCAAAAGTATATTCATTAAAAAATACTCAGCTGACAAGAGATTTAATGCTCTGTGGAGACAAACGGTTTAATGTATTTAAAGAATTTTAGAGACTGATCTTGTGAAAGCTTACCATTGTGAGTAGCTCTACTGAAGTCAATTGTACTATGTATTTTTACATTTATAGACCTTTGTAACAGTTCAGTGGAATTACTAAAGTTCCTTTAAGTTAATCTTAAGCTTAAGCATGTAGCAGCATCTGGGACTATATTTTAGTTTGAAAATCACTGCACACGCATAATATTATGAATAGATGAATAGAATTATTCATATTTAACTGTGCACTGTACTTGAGCTCAGTAATGTACATATCTGAAATACCATACCTTGAATGCAGGTGCTGCTGTGCTTATCCATATATGTGTGTGATCAAATAAATACCTATGATATATTTGTTACAAGCTTACTTTGGTATCTTTAGTTCATTTGAATCTCATTGTGGAAAAAAATCTGACAACCTGTTAAAAATATATACTTACCAATTTTTATAAATTGAATATTCAGAAATTAAAATCTTGGTCTCTCTTGATATGAGTACAAATTGTTACGGATTTTAGTAAACAAGACCAATGTTTTCAGCAGTGCAATTTGGATTTTTTAATGTGGAATTCTGTTCTGGCTCTCAGAAGTTCAACTGACATTCAAAATCAGTATCAGTATAAGTAGGTATAACTTTAAAGTCTAGAGATATGTATTTAAAATACGAGATTTGTTTATTTTTATTTGCTGGCATATCATAGCATCACTTGATACCTATCTTGAATTCTTGGTTCAGAAGCTCTTGAATTCTCAAAGCTAGTTCAGTCAAAACTGAAGGCTTTTGCTTGACTTTCATGCAGAGGAAGGGGCACTCAGAGCAGTGGCTGGTTCCACTGAGAAAGCTTCTTTGAACCTAGTGAACTCTTTGATAAGCCTGGCTGAGTTTTGAGTTTCTAATCCACCGCATACGTGACTGGGTGACTCCCAGTTTTGTTGCACGAATTTCACAGACTCTCTCCATCTTTGATTTTCTCATTAAATTTTTATTAGAAATTTTTGTGTAAACAAAAAATACTTATGAATTAGGCATAGTCTAAATTCTTGTCTTCTTTTATGTTTATGCTTCTCACTATTTTGACATACTGTGGATATGCTCACAAGAGGATTTAGACTAAGAAACATTATACTGCAGTACTGTAAGAAAGAAAGAAGATTTTTATAAAAAATAATTTTGGCATTCATATATTTCTTGTATTGCACCTTTTGAACATTGTAATAGCATATCAAGTGTAACTTAAAATATACAATTAAATGCTCATTTGAGTTATTATGAATGTGCATACATATACATTAACTTCTGAATTCTGTAATACATTTTACAACCATATCAAGTATATTGTGTATTGCTCTTCTACTCTTCTATGAAGGACAGAGTGGGGAAATAATTTCACACTGCATATAATGCATTGGATATGAAGGAAACTTGAAAATTATTTAGTTACAGATTTCTCTGACCAGGCTTGCAAAATGGCATATATTATGTTAATGGGCAAGAATTTGAAAATGAATATGAATATTAAACACAGTAAGTTTGGGTTCTGACATGAATGCAGGCATGACTGGTGTACAGTATAGAAAACAGATTCTTTTTAACTCTTTCAGATCTCTTACAGAGCAAGACATCACCTAAGTCAAATGAAATAAATGAAACACCAGCCTATTGTCTGTATTGCTATTAAAGTCTGGTCCCTGTCATGTCAAATCTCACAGCTCATCCCATGTGCCTCCAATTCAATGCATTTCAAAGTCAGTCATGTTGTACTCATTCCATATTTTGGCTAAGACGAGCTCAAGTACAGCAGGCTTTACTGCTAATAATCCTATGAGATGAGCTACTTCTGTCTTTGTAGCAACAGCACACATCCTTCAGGAAGTATGCAGAAATGCTGTGCACAGCTCTCTGGAAACTGGCCACACCGGTCACATATGGTTGCACTAGTGATTGCTCAGTTTGTGGTGGAGGCATCTGTCACAGCTGTAATCATGACGGAGATGCGAAAGTCTAGCAAGCACATTATGTACCCTGATCTTCAATATGTCAGATGTATCATTGGCTTTTGGCCACTTTTTAACCAGTTTCTGAACTGTGTAATGAGGGTAGGTACCTCTTAGCCACTTTATTTGACTTCATCCAAAGGGATTAAAATTACATTAAATAAATAGGGTCCTACTGTCTCATCTCAAGGGTCTACTGTTTTCCCTGAGAAGTTACGCCCCAGGAGTGCAGAGAGGACACTATACTCTCCATCTTTGGAGATATTCAGATCCTGACTGAATGAGGTGCTGAACAATCGAATGTAAGTTTGGAGCTGGCCCTGGTTTGAACACGGGGTTAGACCAGATGGGGACCTGCAGAGGTCCCTTCCAAATGAAATTATTGCATGATTGCCTGATATTGTATAACTGTGAATATGAGCCCCACTGGCTCTGTCCATACTCAGACCTTTAGAAACTGGTGTGCAGAGCTTAGCAGTAACTAGGACCATATTATCTTAATTAGATAAAGGACAACAGGCATATTGTTCCCTATTGTGGCCTACAGAAGCTGAATGAAAGCAGCACTAAGCTTTTCCTGCTGAGCAGACAGAAAGTCACATATGTCATGATTTTTCCCCAGCCCCAGATGCAATGGACTTTACTTGCATGGGAGTGGATCATCTGAGACTAATATAAAACTTAAAACGATCCCACCTTGTGGGGATGGTCCACCTTGGTATGAGACCAAGAGACGTGTGTATTTCCTGTGTCCCTCTAATCCTCTGAACAGCCTTATCTCTACTCCTTAATCCTCTGAGCAGGCACCGGGCTATGGGACACGGTTTTGCAGACCGCAAGTAACTTCTGGGCCCCTCTGCAGAAATTTGTTGCTTTTTCTTACAGCATGCATTACTGAGCCCTTCCCTTAGCTCTGTCTCTTGGCCGACTTTACGTCTTCCCATAGGAAACAAAAACATTGTATTTAAAATTGATAGGAGATATATTCATAGAGGTGCTTTTTGAGCTTTCTCATTGAAAATTGCATTTCTGTGCATGCTAGCTTCTTCTGTCTTTTTGTGGGGATCTCGCTCTATTTTGCTTGACCTTCTGAGCAGGCGTAGCAGTAGATCAAAAAGTGCACAGAAATGCATATCCATTAATATATATAGCGGCTGACTAACCGCAGTTTGAGGTGGAGTGGACAAAGAGCTGGGAAGGTCAGGCAAGAGGCTCTGGCTCCCGAAACATTCTTTGGGTCATTTACAAAACATGCTGTGTTTTGTGATACTGCTAAAAACTCTAACATAGCTAAGAATTTAGTGAAGAGATAGCTAATTGGCTTTGGAAATATTCAATAACAGTAGCTCCAGCTCTGAGGTTCTTACATTTGCTGCGATAGGGCATCAAAACAGTTCTTGCAACTGGTTGTCAAAGGCAGGGAACTAAAGTGGCTGTGGATAATTTCAGGCTAGCCAAAACTGTTAATTCTGGCCCAGGTCCTGACCAGGCAAGTGGGAGAAGAAAGAACATGTGAAAATATAACTGATTCAGTTTTTTTCTCCAATCAGTGGTCAGCCTGGGTAAGGATCTTCACTGGGTCTCACAAGGAGTTAAACGACAAGCACAACTGTTGGTAGAAAAAGAGCATTTCTGAAAGCAACTGCTGCTAAGTAGTTAAAGCTGTTGAAAAGCAGCTGCTGCTCTGAATGTAGAAGTGCACCTGTGAGTTGTCAGCCTTGCAGCTAATTTGCCACTGGAAGACCTGTACCAGAATATAGCTACTTATGAATAGATTAGGAATACAGTGTTGCATGTCCTGCATCCATTCATTTCTCTGTTTAGGAATGACTTGAGGCTGGAGTCACGTTCTTTCCTAACAACTTGGAGAGTGTGGCACCACTGCTTATTCATGGCTTTAAAAAATGGCTGATTATTTCTTGAGAGATTTCACGTAAGTTATGGGTTTTGTGAAAGGACATGTTAATGTCCGGTGTGTTTTATCCTAAATCCCTTATAACAAAAGCACCCAGAAACAGCTGACACACATGCTTTGGTTGGTCGATTACTCAGCCATCAATATACACTTAACTGAAATGTCACATTTCCCATTCGGACAAAACATCAGCTGTCCTGGAGAACTGTCCGTGCGGTTTCAACATGCAGGAGGCTAATAGTTAGCAGTAAACGTTTTTTTCTTCCCAGAGCCTATTTCCACTGAAAGAGCAAAGCATTACAGTAGACCGGGTGTTTTAGGTCATTTATTTTGTTTTTGCTTTGGGTCATTTTACAGAAGCACTTCTGCTCTCTAGCGTTAAAATGAGAGCCACTGTACTCCCCAGATATTACCCAGCAGCACTTGGGGGCTCTTAATGATTAATACC
Source organism: Dromaius novaehollandiae (assembly GCF_036370855.1). Classification (NCBI taxonomy): domain Eukaryota; kingdom Metazoa; phylum Chordata; class Aves; order Casuariiformes; family Dromaiidae; genus Dromaius; species Dromaius novaehollandiae. Next base: position 37,122,754 of record NC_088130.1, on the reverse strand, counting down.
ATCACAGTCCAGCCACAAACCTTTCTGGCGCAGATAATGCCAGGCAGCAAGCACGCTTGACACTTTTAATGTATAATTAAGTAGAAAAAGTCAGCACTCAGTATGCAAATTTTTCAAAATGATAAATGATGCCATACAGCAGTAGGGATTGATTTGGTGTAAATGAAACTAATTAAGGAAATGTCAAACATAATTAATAAAACAGGTTTAAGCTGCAAAACATTGTCAATTGAATGAATGAGGAGGCATTGGCTCCCATTGTTTCTGCTTTATTTAGGGCTTGTGTTTAGCTTGTACTCTGTTCCTAAATGCACTTTTTCTACCTCACACCCTCCACTACCAATTCCCAGAGAGGGGGAAAATAAATTTGCTTGTCTCTCCACTGACTGCAGAAATTAATTGCAGAAATCTTGTCCCATCCAAGTGTTACATTCACTCACAGGACATTAACATAACTAATTTGAAAGAGCCCAAATGACTGCATAATAGAGCACTGTCAGTATGCCTGACAGTCTTTGGTCATACCAAATTAGCTTGGTTTTCTAATTGAAATTTTTTTCCAAGGCTCTCTTTATGATTTTTTTCCTCAGCTATTCATTTTTGATAAGAACAAAGGTTTTATAATTTACAAAAGAGTGCTTGACCTATAATTACTAGGAGGAAATTAGGGGAGGTAGAAAAGTCAGATTTAGTCCTGGTAATGATGCTAGAGACCTTACTCCCTCTAGGGAGCCTGAAGAATAATGGAATCTTCTATTTTTACGGGCGACCTGTGCACTGGTGCTGACTCTAACTGTGAATCCACTTTACCTTGCAGATCACTTGCTTAACACTAAAAGTGCCAACAGAATCACAGGCCGTTATTCCAAATGTCATTCTGTGCCAGTGCCATTTCCAAATGCCCTTCCCTTCAAATGAATGAATCAAAGAACATCTGCCAGTCCTCTTGTCTTGTCCTTGTAAATCTGTTTTAAGAGATTCACAAAATGAAAGTGGTGCTTAATTTAGGTAAATGGGGCCACTGGTAAGATTTTTGTTTTAAAAGAGTTGTGCTAGGATGCTTCTTTTTTTTAAAAAAAAAAAAAGTTACATAACCTGACTTTTCATGCATATTTGGTTTTAGAGCAAATGTTCCTTTCCATGAGTCAAGTCTTCCTTTCTTGTAATTTACAGTCTCCTTTTGCATATCAGAGTATCTGCTTCCAGCAGACCATTTAAAGAAGTCAAGTAGTAGAATATCAGTCTGGTATCACCTCCTTAAGTCCAGGTTAAAGGTTTCCATCCTTGTTACAGGTTTCAAGCTGGAAATACATACATGTGCATTGGTGTGTACATGTATTTGTGTATGTATGCAAGTAATATGTATATATAAACACAAATAGTTTAAAATCACTATAAATGTACAAATACGTATATTTATGTTTATACTATAAATGTACAAATACGTATATTTATGTTTATATATAAGCACATATTTACATACATGCTTATATGAATACAGATTGTCTATATTCTTCTGATGGATGTTACACATCTGATGTAATTGAGGAGTGCTGAAGTCAGTCCTTTCCATGTTTTTCCTAAAACGTAGGGGAGTCAGGGCAGAATGATGTGGATGTTTCACAAATTCAGAATCTATTTTCTGTTGCCTTCAGAGATTTTTTAGAGATTTCTTAATAGAGGTAAGAAATTTTCCATTTCAGCAGTAGTTTGTCTGTTGCTAAGTTTGCTAACATGCTTTAATTATTAGAACTGCTTGAAAGAAAAACGCAGAAAACACCCATATTTAATTCCTCTTCATGAGGAAAGATAAATCATATGGAAGTAAAATTAGGTGTAGGAAGACCAAGTTTTCAAAATCTCTTTCATAGAAAGCAGTTGCTGTAATTTATTAAGGCAGTAACAGCTTTTTTATACTTTAATTTGAGGACAAAATTATATGATTATATTTATAGTGTTGATCAGCTCCGAAACAACTTGTGGTAAAGATTCACAATGTAAGAAATTATACTTCCATAAATTCATAAGCAAGTCAGTAGATTAGCATATTTAAACATTTAAACAATTAAAACCAACCTGAGAAAGAAACTGTGTATGCTGGATCACATACACAACAAGTACTGAAAGATTTATCCTCTATTGATACAAATGTCCCCATGTAATTTTGCAGTGATCTCTTTTGCTTGGAGAGCAAAAAGTGTCTCTTGTTCTCCAAGGCTACGCGTTCTTTTGTTTTGCTGCTGAGACTATCAAATATGTCCTGTTTGTGCTGTCGATTTTTCTCATCTGTCAACAGAGGAATGGGCTAAGACCAATCGGATATTCGTCATAGGCCACTTGCACAGCTGCCGAATGGTAATGACTGTTAGTGCCTAAGCCTGAAGCTCAGATTCAGGCTCTGAACTGGTGAGTCTCCTATTACCAAATCCTTCCTGTCCCTTAGACTGTCTCCGTGAAGGGGCCAGTGGCTGTGACTGCCCTGCAGTTAACAGCCCTGAGAAAAAAGGCAAGCCCACGTTGCTTTTTGAGCCAGTCACATGCTGCCTTTCCACGGAGCGACCTACAGAGAGCCCAGGAGGCACAGTTGTGTACGAGAGCGGTGTGCTGTGGGTGATCAGTAGTATGCTCAGCACACTGCACAGCAGTGCAGTACTCAGTCCCAGTGCCATTCATATTCCCAGCTGCTTCAGAAGGCAACTTCCAGCTCTGCCTGGGGCTTGCTGTGCATCGGATAGTGAGCTGAGGGCTTCAGGAAGGCTCTCACAGATGGAGTGTAGATAGGTCAGAAAAATCCCAATTTACAAACCAAACAACATTCATGGAATAAGAGCCCCTGTACTAGGTGGTGCAGCAGATAAGCTACTCCTGGGACTCCTTCTCAAAATTAGCATATACTTAGAATTAAAGGTTTCATCACTGCTATTAATTATTTGCAATAAAATGAAAGGTGTATTTTTTAATTGAAAATATGTTTTAAATGAAGAAGAACACTATCTTTATTTCCATTCATTAAACCTGGGCCCGCATTCCACCTTAGGTCACAGTCCCCAAATTCCGGTCCCTACATGAACATTCAAGGTACGGTTTTCCCACCTGAGGTGATGGCATTTATATTATCTCTTAGAAGTTGTCTAAAAAATACTCTGGCTTACAGATTTCATGATAATTTATGATTTTGTGAATGATTTATCCAAGCAATGACCATTTTCTAGAAGTTTTCTAAGTTCCCTTCAGCTCACCCACACTGACGGAAGAGTTAGGGCCCTTTGCCCGGAATGGAAGGGTGAAGCTCTATGGCCTCTTTAAGGACAGAGTAACAGGTTAAATAATTAGAGCATCTACCTTTGACCTCAAAGTCTGTTTCTTTACATCCACGTCAAATACTGTCAGTTGAACACTGGCTATATGCTCAGTGCATGTAGTCTTTCAAGACAGTAGTTAAATGTTTCCTGCAACTGAGCTTGGTACTGTTTTATTTGCTAAGTAGTGTCTGTCCAGTTACTTCCCGTTTATGCTTCTCAGAATACATATTTTCTAAAAGTAGGGAAAAAATTCTCTAGTATGTTCTTTTATCCCTATGGTGTGTGTGTAATCGCAGAAATGAAAACCACTTCTAATCTCTGTTTTAAGTACTATCAGCATATCTGGAGAGTGTGCTTAGGGCAATTGTGCTTGCTAAATTATGGGTATATCTATATAGCATTCCACGCTCTAAATAATGTTTTTATTTGCCTATTAGTATTACCTCTGGGTTTTTTTTAGGTTGTGCTCTACACGGGTTCACCTCTTTCCAGCAGTTTATCACTGTTTACACTATACCAGCAAAGAAATTAAAGGATCTGGAGTGGATCAGTGTTTTGCTTAATACTTTGGCAGTAGGGAAGGGAATCGACTGATCAGATGTAGACTCCTGCATCTGAGCTGGTCCTCTATCCTTACTTTATGGTTAATGGGAGTATTTCTAAAATTTTATTATTCTAACCGCAGGCTAGATATCAAAAATAATTCAGGTGACTTGCATCCTAAAAGCACCTATTTGTTTCCTTGGCTGTAATTGGAGTTCAGCGAGACTAGATCAAATTAAATCTGCCTATATATTATTCGAGCAATGGCTGCAAACATTATGGAGAAGCCAGTATTATTAGGTACTCATAATTTGAGGATATATTCAAGAATGTTCTAATTTGTTTTAACCAGACCCTAAAATTAGATTAGATGAATACCTCCCCCAGTAGTTCAAAGCTCCAATTCCTGCCTCAACATTTAGAGAAAGAATTTTTGGAGATCTTCACACAGAGAGCCTTTGAGAAAGTGCATGCGCTCTGTGTCTGCCTGGAAAAGTGGATAATTCCATTGTAATTAGCTCTTTTTCTGGGTATAAGCTGACCAGGTGAAAAACAAAATGGTCCATTGATTTTTTTAATATGCTTAGAAGCCTTGTTTTAGTATATCCATACTTTCTTCCTGCGTCTGTGGGCTTATCTATAGCCTTATAGCATACTACTCAGATAGCAGTCCTGACTGAAGGGCTCCTTAAGACACTGATCACTAGAAGCTGGGGGGTGTTTTGGGAAAGCGCCACTGTATGATTATTGGGCTCTCAGGCTTTTTTAGGTATCCACTATTGGCTACTGTTGCAGGCAGCAAGGTGTTTCAGAAAAACCTAAGAGGCTGTTCTGGAAGATCATCTGAAAATTTGAATATGTGCTGAAATATGAATATGCTGTCTAAAAGTCCATGAATCCTTTCTAAGCTTTCTCAGCATGCACTACACCCTTGTGATGCCTTGTTTCAATAGAAGATAAGTAGTGCTATAGAAGTCTAAATTCTGAAGCAAGGCATGGCAGAAAAGGACAAACATTTTGCTCATATTTGAGGATTTGTAACTGCATATATAAATTGTGCAAGAGGATTTAAAATGGACCCATAATAATATAATACACTTCAGCTATATTTACTTTAAAGGTGTTCATTTTCCTGCATAATTGGATCAATACGCTTTACAATTTAGCACAAAATTGATTAAAAATTAAAAAAAAATTATTCTGTGCCTCAAAATATCATGAATATGTAATGAAAACAAATAACTTTCAACCTTGGAAAAAGGTTTTCTATAATCATTAAATATATAATAATAAAAAAGCTAACATATACCTTACCTTATTGCCTTTTTTCCCCTAGGTTCTGATTTAATGAAACAGATCATTTTTCTACACTACTAACTTTCTTATTCCAAGAACACCATGGAAATAAAGACCTATATAAGTATTCTTGAAAATATTGCTTCATTTACAGTTTCAGAAATACTTTTCACAAGAAACCTGATGACAAAGACAGTCAAAACAGGAAAAACAATAGGAAAGTTTATGACGTATAAAATGAATTCTTCAAAAGAATTTTGTTTCAAAATGCCAAGGGTTATAAGTCAACTATATGCAGCACATATTACTATTTATTACCTTGCATTTGGCTGAAATTCATCTCTTTTGACAACCTTGGGTAAATCATGTTACATATTTCATAAAATATGAGTGCTGGACCTTTTTTTGAAGACACTACTTAGTGAGTGAACTCATTGCTATTGGCTGCATCCCAGCTGCCATAAGCTCCCTTAAGACTGGGGCTTTTGTAGGGTCCTATGGCAGCTGACTTGAGGAAAAGGTATTTATAGAAAACATATGCAAAAAGTTGATGTTTTGTCCAGTTTTCAGAGCACAGACTGAAAATTAACTACAAATTGAGATATGCAAGTTTCACTTTTGAGCGAATTTACTGGGTGAAAGCTTCATTTTTTTTCATTTCATTTGAATATGTTCAGAGCTCCTCAGAATATACAACTTTATAGTGAACGTATTTTTTATTCTTGAAGGCTCATTATTTTACAGTGAGGTTACTGAACCTAGACCACATAGTGCAGATTACCCAGCATAGTATTAATCAAAATATACATGGCAAATGGGATTCAAAACAGTGCCAAATAGGCATCTGCTTTTAGCAGGGAACAAAAAATGCATTTAGCTCCTTTATTAAAAGGTATTATGGGCAATTTATTTTTAAACCATCTCTCTAACACCATTAACTAGCATATAATTTAATGTACTCCCAAGCAACTTGACTTTTACATTTCCTTCAAAACATTAATTTGCTTTTGAAAATTGATGTAAAAGATGCCTTTGACCCCCAGCAATGATTTAAACCATTAACAATAAATTAGATTATCTTTTACAATAAGATTGTCATTTTTATTTTTATTTTTGGATGGAAAAATAAAGGTTTACCATTGCTGGGGATGACGTAATATTGCATACAGGGAAATGAAACTTGAAATAGTTGCAATTATTTATTTTTTCCATGGTTGTCTTTGTCACTGTTATGGGATTTACTTCAGAAAATTTTCAGGCTGCCTAAATGTTTCTAACAGATTAAATTAAGAAAATCTTGTTTGGTTATTTGAGTGTATTTGACTTTAGGAAAAGGTTATTAGGCTAATAGACTCTCTTAGTGAAGTCCCACTGCTAAGTATGACAGGACATTCTGTTTCCAGAAATGAAGGAAAAAGATAACTCCCCAGTATGTGCTTATTTCTTTAAAATGATGCAGTTTTCCTATTCAAAATAGTGTTACTGAGGAAGAAAGATTTACTATTTTACCAATGTATATAGTACTGTGATGCATTTGAAGATGCTTAATAGTTACTAGATTTTGCTATTGTAACAAGGTTTATTTATATGGTGGTTACCACTTTAACTGATAAAGACTGAGCAGGAGAAATGTCATCACAAAATACCCAAGCATATATGACTTGAATTAGACAGTCAGGGCTGATTGCTGAAAGCTGTGACTGACTCCTATCCTTAGCGTGTAACTCCCAGAAGAAGTGAAACTTCCCCAGTAGGTTATGTTACATTTAAATTCCCCCTCCAGTCCTAAAGATCCATTTGTTAAAATCTAAGATCCTGATACAAAGCCTATGGAAATCAGTGGCAAGTCTCTTATTAACGTTGGCTGAGACCCTAAGGGTTAGCTTCAGCCACCCTTCTTTGCATTGTATAGTAGTGTAGGCCTTCCTCAGCAAAACATTTAAACATGTACTTAATTTAAGCACAGGAATGACACCATTGAATCCTGAGTGGGTTACTACACCACTAGTCTCACTGACCACAGTCAGAAAGGTGTAGTAAGGTGGAAGAGTCTGGCTTCATATTACTTTGGCATTTTCTTTCGTAAAAAAAGACACTGATATATAACACATGTAAATTGTAATTTTCATCTTAGGAAATGCAGCTCTACTTGAAATTTCTATTAAAAAGGTACAGAAAACTTGATCTCATTATCAGCCCAATTATTTATAGCTGGGCTATTTCTAAAGGATTTATGTAATATTATAGGCTTTCCTAAAATGTGGAGTGTGGGGTTTTCACTTTATCCGATAGAGAAGTTCTTCAAGGATACATATCTAAATGTTTGAAATATATCTTACTACATAGATATTGCAAGTCATTAGTATGATCAGCAAGTGACTTCAACTGCCTTGTAAAAGTGGTACTTAATTTACAAGCATCACTTAGATTGTGTGATGATAACATTTGCCAATAGAAGAATTGCTTGTGCCTAAGGTCTGTCTCACCTGGTAGTTGCCAGTTCCAGGTATTAGGAGAACTACTTGATTGGGACTATTGTTTGATCAGTTATTACAAGTAGGGTTTTTCTTATGACAAAAACCCAAAATTAAAGTATAAATGTTTTCGTATTTCAAGCATTTCAAATGTTACATTTATATTTCAAATGAAATATAGTTCAGATGTCATCTCATTTTATCATCATTTCACTTACAGCATTCACTTTTAAGTGAGTACCAGTCTGATATGAGATGCTGAAGATGGGTGGGCTGAAGAAGGAGCAACTGGTGTTGGTGCTGCTGAGGTACTGGGAATAGCCAGCTCTGCTGCGCAGAATGGGCAGACAAGCAGCATTCTCTCGTTGGTGAGTTAATACAGCAAAGTGCTGCTGTGTATTCATCCTCTGTTCTGTCCCTCAACAAACAAGACTTTATTTTCTATTTCTTAAGAGCACTTTATAATTTTAGTTTTTATTTATTAAATACCCTAAGACTGCAGAAACAGAACTGCAGAAACCCAAGAAATTTACATTTTCATTCGTCTTCTATTTTCTTTCACCTGCTAGTAGGTGGATAATATCTAGCCTTCATCAATTGCATGTACTGAGTAATTTGTTTTACTAGGAATTAATTTGAAATAGTTCTCTTTAAACCTTTCCCAGACTACAAAATTATGTTTTCTCTTTCCCTAGATGGGAAAATTTTTCTTTGACCGTTTTTGCTGAAAAATCTTACTGCCCACCCCTATTTGCTTCCTGCTGTACAGAAAGCTCCCCAAAGTCACCTATTTTAAAAAAAAGCTTCTTCTGCCGATTTTTACCCATTTCTACATTTTGAAACGTTAATATTCCTGACTATTTTGTGACATTTTTACTAAGCTATTATATATGCATCCACTTTTGAAAATATGCAGTTCCAAATTCAATGGGCAGAGAGATTACCGTTCTAAGCACCAGTGATCGTTCTACAAAGGGAAGCATTTCTGGCAGTAGGATGTTGCTGAAACGTTGGTTCTGTGATGCTCTCACATTCCTCCTGAAAACAAACAACTTCTATGTTATGGTTAATCTTACTTTATGGCAGAACAGAACGAAAGTCTGGGGATAAGGCTGAGCATCTTATTTAGTAAACTGAAATATATGGGTTGTTTGTTTCTATAGGCCAAAATAATAAAAAAAAACCACCAAAGGAATGTATTGAAATTCAATTTTGTCAGAGTTACTTGATCCAAATTTTCCGTGTGCAAACAGCATCTTTTCCCAGAAATTCCAAATGTGAGAGGCTCGGAGAGTCAGATGAGAACAGGTATGTGGGTATTTTACCAAGTGACTATTTGTCACTCAGAGTCTATGCTTAACAGGTTATAGAACTTATTAAATGCAAAACGAACAGGAGTTCTTATTTTTCAATCTAAATGTGGGAGGAGAATAAATGTAACCTTTTTTCAGGCACTTTACCTGGTAAGGAGTGAGCCATCAAACAATGTTCTGGCCTGTTTTATTGAGCTGGGAAAATGGGTCTTTATGGCACTTACATGTTTCTTTTTCCCCAAGCCATCCAGCCTTGACCTCACCAGAGATTATATCCTTAGGGTACTTCTAGCCTCGCTAACACTCTATAATCCTCATTGTTTCACTTGTAAGTAGATCAGTATTGAAAGCTTCTTCGTATTAGTTTTTACACAAATTCAGATGTAAAGCAAATCTATTCAAAGTAGTTACTCCTTAAAACAGGACACATGAATTACCACTGTATTAAAATGGAAAGTGACTATTAAGCTAAACTTTTGCTTAGGGAAGTGGTTCTGATGCTATTCTGTTGTTCTTGTGAGCTGCTCAGTGGAGCAGGTTATCAGCTATACTTGCTATTCTACATTTATTCAGGGGCCTGGTATTCAGGCTTAGGCAAATGCAGATGTGTAGAGCTGCTTCCCTATGAATGAGTGAATAAACAGTTTGCTTCTAAAATTAAAACTCCAGGAAATGTATGTAAATAGTGCTATTTAGATGTAGTCGTCACTAATATAAATATATTGCAAACAGTGCTGAACTACAGTCATAGGATATACAAATATATTTCTAGTTCCTTTTTACCTGTTAATGTAGATATTTTTGCACAAGATCATTTTTCCGAAAAACTGATTTTTTTGAAATTAAATACCCATTTTTGTAGTTACATCAATTAAAAATGCATCCAGATGTCAAAAAAGATATTATCAAATAAATGTAAATGCTTTAGTTTTTTGTCATTTAACCAGTTGTATGGTATTTTAGTCCTATGGTACTTCTTATGTATTCATGTCCTGTCCTGTGCATTCTGTGTCCTGCAAAGAATATTTAACAAAATGCAATGACAGTTTTCTTGTGATATCTTGGAATCTTAAGCTACAGATCTGACTTTTTTTTAATTCAAAAACCAGTTGGAGAAATTAAAATGTTAATGCTATAATTTGAATGTCAACTTTACAATAGATTTGGAATTTTCTAGAGCACTATTGAAATTATAGCCAAAGCAAAATGATAGCAAAAATATATAAATAAATACAATAAAACCATTTAATCTATTTCTGAAGATGCTGGTGAATGCAGGAAGTTCCCAGCACTACTGCAGTTCAAACAGCAGTCAGCTGAATGAATCAGGTGCATGTAAAAAAGGAACAATCCCCCAAAAGAGAGAGAAAATTGTGATTAGAAAGCCTTTTTGTTCTCTTGAAAACAGAGTACTCACAGCACAGTTAAATTAAGGCATCATTAGCCTCTGCATGTGCTTTAGTGACTGCAGCAGCCATGAGTGCTGCTGGGAGTGTTTTGATGTTTGTGGCCTATCTCTCCTGTTTAAATGGGCTCAGGATTTAGCCCTGCGGCAGTGGTGTATCAGGTTAGATTTTAAACCCTGGGTTGCTGTCATCCGGGTAACCTCCTACATGAATTCATTATTTTCACTAAAGTACAGACACTGAAGCAAAGGTCTCCCTGCAAGGGCAAAAGCAGATTTACTACTAATTGAAATGGACTACTAATTCTATGTTCACCCTCATAAAACTCCTGCAGTGCAGCAGGGAACAGAAATTAAAGAAACATTTGGAAGGTCAGCAGCACGGGAATATTATGTAAAGAACAAAGACTGTGGATTTCAAAGGGTGAAGTGCAGAAATGTAAAATGGGTATCTAGTATCAACTCATCTAATACAACTTTTAATGTACAGTGTTGCATATGGAGGAAAAGGTCCCCTGCCAAGCAGAGCAAAAATAATCCATTAGCGTGTATAAAAATATCCCTACTGGCAAAAGATGCCAGTTTTTTAATGATTAAATTTGATTTTCTAGACTTGCAGAAAAAAAGAAGGAATAGAAAAATTGTGAAGATATTTCTCTGACCTGAGAAATCTCTCTCTCCTGTGCTTTGCCCTATTGAAAGAGCTACCTGCAACTTTGGAGTGATTCTCTGTCCAGAGACAGTGCCAGACACAGACATGACAACTATATTTTAGTTGTCATGGCCAAAATTTGGAGAAAAAAATTGAAAGGCCCAACTCTATAAGTTGTTAATCAAGTCTATGTATTGGCCCACTCACACATAGGCTCAAGGATTCCATATTAAAAATTACCCCTTCTAGGCTAATAGTTCAAAACCCTGCTGGAACAAATCCTTTTCAAAGGATTTTGCTCCAGTTAGAAGTATGTCCACATTGCAATCATAGTGAACATACCCTCTTCAGCAGATTAAAATTACCATACACTAAAGTAGGATGAGTATGCTGCTGTTAGAGCCTAAGTGAGCTAGTTTAAAGCTAAGTATTACAATTATACATTATATTTAAAACAGCTCTTTATGTATTTCATTCTAATCACTTGTGTAGCTGTAGTGCAGAAATAACCCATGGTTTTAAGTATTTTGTATTTCTGCTTTGAGTTCATATCTTTGCATTAAATAATTTCTCTTAATTTTCCACAGCATATTTTGAATTAGGACAATCTGGAAAATAACTTTTCCCTGGAAACAATTTCATTCAATTAATTCTTTGTTTTTTGTCTTCTTGGTCACCAGGGAAAGACATGATTGCACCACTACAACCTGAAATAATGTTGCTTTGAAAAAAAACCCCAAAATTAGAGAGCAACAGATGTTTTGAAATAATGTTCAGAGAAATTTTAATCAAAATGACACTTTCTCTCCAACCAACTGCAGTTGGAATGTGGTTTTCCATTTTTAATGCATTATTACTTAGTTCCTATTCAAATAATAAAGACAGTTATTGCAGTCAGAAGAGCTGTAATGAGTTACCTAAAGAAATAAATCAGACAGTAAGGGACTGCGTTTTTAATTAATAATTAATATTCATCACAAACCAAAATGAAAATATCTTGAAATGCCTAGAAGTGCATGGCTCTGATTATTAATAATCACATGGCATGACAGTAATCTCTGCAAGGAGCTTCAGGATCATCCTCATGGAACATGCTTCATTTCACAATAGGTAGGGATTAATTTGGAAAATCAGTCATATAAGGAATTATTACAGAAAGAGACCAACAATGTAAACTCTTACACTCCATAAACTATAAATTTGGTAGGTGCTTACGTGTAACATGGCTGGGAAACCAAGGTGGAATATTGGTGGTATATTCAGAGGAGTAACGTTGTAGGACAGAGAAATTGTATTTCCCCTCAATATAACTGTGATAATAGCTCACGCAGATATTGCCATTGGTTTCTAAACACTTCATCACCAGAAGATAATGGAAAATAAGGGGTTTATAGAAGAGCCCTAAACATGATTAAGAGATTGGAGAAATTAATTTGTGAAGAAAGATAAAGCACTGAATATATATTTATAGCTTCACTAAAGACAATGAGAGGGATCATAATAACTATCTGCAAATATTTGAAGGGAATAACCACTAAGAATAGAGAACACTTAATTGACCATACAAAGGGGATTGAGTAGGAGAAATATAATGAAACTAAGACAGGGTTAGCCTAGATAATCAGGAGAAAAACTCTGGACAATGACAGCCGGTGGAAACAGAATAATGCTTCAGTTTTACATGCTTTGCTGTATACTGTAGCAATATCCCTTTCAGTACTGCCAACCTTTTGACTGTTAGAAAAGGAGTCAGCTCATGAGTGTTAAATACAAAATGCTTCTAAGTACTTTGCTAACTTTATATGACAAGAGCACTGAAAAGCTTCTCCCTGTTTTCTTCCTTGGCAAATGGATGAATGTTGGTGTTTTCATTAAAATGGGCATTTGTCTCACATCTACATATCATGGGTTCTTAGCTAGACAAAAAAATGTTGCTGGCAACATGCATGCAAAAACTTATTTTGGGAAACTCTTGTAAAAATAATATTCTACCACAGACATGTGACACTGAGCAGATAGGATTCATTTTATATGTTGACAACACATTTGGCAGTAAAACATCATAAATGACTGTTCAGTGTTATGGAATTGCAGTGTGGGAGTGTTGAGGTTCATGGTATCTGTCTGGATTTCACTGGAACGTCATAAAGAGTGGTTTAAAACTTTAAAATGTCATAAAGTTTAAAGGTTTAGCACTTATCAGTGCTACAGGGAGCTTGTGTGTTCTTTCCATGAATTTGTTGAAATTACATAAGGAAGTTAAACATACATTTTAAAAAGAAAGAGCACCGGAAAGAGGCTGCCAGCAGTGCAGAGTGAAATGGGAGGATCAGTTTGAGAACACTGAAAAAGATGGAACAGGCAAAGGAGAGGTCTTCCTCTGAGAGAACTGAGAAGGATCTTACAGTATTTCTTTCAGTTTTGCTTTACCAAATGTCTACAGTAGACTGAGATAAGTTTACTTACTACAAAGTCCCCTCTAACTTCTCGCATTGATGTAATACCACTAAATAGTAAAACACCTTCCTATATAGCACGAATTTTAGTTTAAAACAAACATGAAGACTATATTGCATGCTGAAAAAATATCCACAGTATGCACAACACTGGAAATTTCTTTACCCTTTGCAATTCCTGAGAAGAACTGAACTACGAACAGGATATACCACAAACAATTATTTGCTTGAGTTTGAAAGTGAATGTTGATTGTGTCTGAAATGTTTTGGTCTTGACTTCTGAGAATATCAAAATGTTTTAAGCAGAGACCAGTACTGACATCTCCTGTCTTCTCCCAAGTTACTTGCTTGCTTTCCCTGTGTCCCTTGCAGTCTTCTAGCACTTGGAACAGGAAATATCATCCTCAGGATGTTTTCAAGGCAGTAAGCCTGGCTCTGCTGAGCTTCTACACTCTGGAAAGATTACTCATGTGCTGTTTGATTCAGGCAGATAGCACCTGATTAAAATGCCTAGACATAGGTGCCTAGTGCAATTTTAGGTGCCCCAGGTAATCTCCAGCTACTCCAGAATGGGGTGGGACTCCGGTAGAACCTGTCTTTTTATCTGCCAGCCTGTGCCTACGTCCAGGACATTCTAGAGCAGCTGCCTATGTTTAAGCACTTGACTTTGTCTTACAAGCTTCAGAAAAAGGCAGAATGTCCATAATATGCATTCCGTGTTCAGTTTAGGCAGCTCAGGGTGATTTGGGAATTTAGTTTAGACTTTAGCATCTAAATTCCACCTTAAGTCCTAATTTAATGTCTAGAGTACTTATTTTGAGTCTCTTCTCATAGCACGTGAGGGACATTTCTTCTGTAAATTAGTAGGAAAGTTTGACTGTTTGTATCCAGGACTCTCATAGTTTTAATTTGCCTCTATGTGGGGGGAAAGAACTATAACAAACTGAAGAAAAAGTTTTTTCTCTCTATTGAAAGGATTTAATTCAAATTTTCTAAAAGACTGTATTGTTGCTATGATGTTTTCCAAAACAATTTGCTGTCAAAGCTAACATGGACTTCTTATTTTAAGACAATATAGAGGAACAGGGTATCTATTTACAAATGTACATCACGCATGCATGCATTTATATATGCTAAAAATATATATAATACTAATAGTGTTTCCTATCATCTCTTAACATTGGCAAGAGAAAACTGTATTTATCATTTTTAGAGAAATAATTATAGGTCAGAAACCACCTACCTGCGAACCAATCTGATCAAATCACTATATCCTAGCATGGAAGGTGGTTTTTTTAGATAGGCCTCCAGCGCAAGACATGTTAGTTCTGAAGAAGTTTTTATTTCTTAGCCACTGAGTTAGTAAAATGCACAATATTTGAAATTCATTTCTGCCCCTTCTGTTTGCATTGCCTCACAACTGAATTTGCTTGTCTCGACAAGGAATTTGCAAATGTTGTACCTTTTTTTAATCGATATTTCTTGCACAGCTTTGGAGAACATAGTTATAGGAGCATTTAATTGATAATAAAAATGTGCATAGGTTTCAACTTGCTATTCAACTTGACTATTCCTTGAATCTGAGACCACCCATTTGATTCCCTCCACTGATATCTGAATGATTGTCAGTAAAGCAATGTTATCTGTACTTCTTAGTTTAGATCTCTCAAGCACCTCTAACACTGGAGAAAATGATACATTGTTTGATCTGGAATCTTGGCTTTGAATTTCTGGGATAGCACTGAACTGGTTTGAAACTCAATTATCTTTGTCAGTATGCAGAACATGCTATATTGGGTAAGCAGCTAATCAGAAATGGTTAATATAAAATGTGTAGTTCCCTAGAGCTTTATTCACATCTTTTTATTTTTATATTTATATGATCCTCTTTGGCAGGGCCATTAACAGATGTTGGTTTTATTATTGTATCTTTGCTGATAATACTGAGATTTATTTTCCAGTTCTTATATATCAAAATGAAATGATGACTTAACATGTATCTTACTACAAGCTGTTTCTGGTAGTATGAAATGCCTATGTCTCCTTTACTGGCTAAGCATCATAAGCAGGATTTCAATTTGGTTCAGATAGTGAAAAAAAAAAAGATTTTTGTTGTGATTTTGGTTATCAGTTAAGAAACGGGTATGGATTGGTCTTTTCTCCTGCCTTTCTCATCTAAAACCACTGCTACAGAGACTTTATTTTTTTGGATGGAGGGACTTTAATCTTCATTACATTTGAACTTTGCACCTTATTTTTAGATACGGGTGTTAGCACAGTTCTCATAGTTCTGTAGGACAATACTGAAATTTTTACCAAGTGGCTAAATGAATACGCAGTGCTTTTCTTTTTAAATCACTAGCAGAATCAAGCATGACCCCAAGTAGCCTAGGGATGTGGTCAAAGGATCTGAAAAATTCCATTTTGCACTGGAATTAGAGAAATCAGTTTGAGCATTTCTTTGTGGTGCTGTGCAAATGGTTATCTAGCTATTGAGAATTAATGCATGATTATATTTAGCCTTATAGCCTGTTACCTGCTTTCTACATGTGCTCTGGGAGTCAGCTCGAACCTGAGTCCTAGTTCCAATCTCTTCCTCACTCCTATTCCAACAGCTTCTCAAAAGTTCTCATAAGTAGGGAAGTTCAAATTTGAATCAAATCTAATTTCACTGCTTGGGTTCTTTTCTAACAAAATGCAAAATTGATTAAATGATATTTGAATATTTGTACAGTACCCTGAATTATAGCCATGCTGAAATCAGTGAAAATCAGGGGAGATAATTTTGCCCTTTATATTTGTACATTTAACCTTCATGGATATTTCTGGGAATAAATGTTTAATCCACCCAGCATATAAATACTAGATTTTTGATGCAGAATTTATAGGTAGGAATGTTACTAGAAGTACCTCCAGATCATTTAAAATTATTTAATCCTTTTTCAGTTAATTTCCATATGCCTTGTAATCCCAAAGCTAGCTAATTAAATGTTAGTTTATGTGAACTATGAGATAGTCAATATAACATTGGCAGGATCAAAGTAAACCTGATAAAAGATAGGTGGTCATGATCAAGAGGAAGCTACTCCATCCGTTGCTTCTTCCTGGAATCACTGTGAACCATCCAAACCTAAGCTCAAGTGATTTGATAATCACTAGGAAACCATAAAACAGAATAGAAAGCTTTGTGATCTTAGCTGTTATTATAAGAATCAGCGCAACTATTTCAAAATACAGACAGGATAAAACAGAGGTAATACTATGAAATGCTGTCACTACAGTCTCCCCATGGATGATTTCTACAGTCAGTCAATCTTTCTGTTGCCCTGTACTATGTCTTCTAATTTCTGCTTCTTAAATTTCTTCAGCATCAGTGAGGTGTGGCTGCAGCTCTCTCTCTCCTAACTTTGGTCCCTGCCATTTTTTAACCTTGCTTCTCTGTGGAGTCATTGTGTCTTGGAGTGTGAATGCTGCGGCCAGTATTTCCTTTTAAATAATGCAGTGTGTTTTGTATTTTTTTAAATTGCTGTGTAGCTACATTGTCACTCAGAAACCTTGTTATATATAGTTCATTTTGCATAGCCACATGTTATAAAGCTTTGATTGACAAGAAAGTTTATTTTAAATGGATCTGATGTGTCATCAGTGTAGAACAAGTCTTTTGAACGACATCTTACCAGAAAAAATATTACACCAATCACACGGAGCAAGAGTAGTAGTACTTGTTATTACTGCAAGACTACATTAGGTCAGCAATCTAAAGAGCTGCTGTCTTTAAAATGTACATGCTATCTAACACCAGCTTCACCCCAGCAGCTCAAATGTCTCTCTGGCCCTCTGATTGGTCACAGAATAGTGTAAATGTGCTTTTACTGATTCTGCAGTTTTTGAGGTAGTTTTGTCACAAGCAATTGACAAGAGTTTTAACACAGAATGGCTGTTTGAGTGAGCCACATTTCTAGTTTAGTTTATATCTATTGCAAAAAAACCTTGGAATATTCTCTTTAATAACTTGAAATTTTAATAAGGACCTAAGGAACAGCTGAAAAGTGAGCGAACTTGTATTTAAATTAGGGCTTTGAGAGCCTGGAGATTCTAACTTGGTGAACTCTAATTAAATCCCACAAGGCCACCAGGTCTGCCTGCCTTGCTCTTGATGGTGAAAGTAAGGTCTTCAAAAAGAATCTTTTGGCAGTATACAAGTGGGAGGAAAAAAATCCTTCAACCTTTCACTATAGCATTTTCTAAAGCAAGAATTCCTGAAGGAGTACCAGGACAGAGGAACAATAGATAGACATGAAACTGCAAAAAGCTGAGAAATACCTTTTGAGTATTAGTGTAGCAGTCTTTCTGAAAGTCAGTTTTGTTATGTTTTTTAAGAGGCTGTTGTTCATACAAATTGTAGTGGACCTAAGGCTTTAGAAGGTGCAATGGTAGACATTTTTGTTATTGTTGCTGCGGCACTATTTTTAGCTCAGATGTGGAGACAGTAACCTTGGCTGAGAGTCTGAAATTCTGCTGCATTCAGTAGAATTTTTTTGGCATGTTAATCAATTACTGGCATTTAAATGAGTGCATAGTCAGAGCACACAGAAAGGACAAAGGGTA
Source organism: Dromaius novaehollandiae (assembly GCF_036370855.1). Classification (NCBI taxonomy): domain Eukaryota; kingdom Metazoa; phylum Chordata; class Aves; order Casuariiformes; family Dromaiidae; genus Dromaius; species Dromaius novaehollandiae. The sequence goes on along the minus strand of NC_088130.1, from coordinate 37,104,705 downwards.
ACTAGGGGAACTAGGCAACTTCTTCAGGCTCCTTCCAGCCCAACTTTTTACTATAGCTAGAGGTTTTGCTGGAAGCTGTAAAGATCTAAATGTTTTGATTTTTATATTGTATACTTACCTAAATGGCAATTTATGTAACAATTAGGTGAAAAGAATTGATAGCTTCCTTCTTCAGCAAAAGATAACAATAGCGACAAGTGATTTAAATCCATTTCAGATTTTTATTCATTTTCCATTCTTGTTCTAGCGAAATAACAATGTCAGAATGAGAGCCATTTTTATCTTGACAGCCATAAAATTGTATGACAACAATAGCTTTGTCCGTTCAAATGTAAAACAAAACACAAGCATTTAAAATATACATACATATATATATATATAGGATATATATATATCTTTTATATATATATATATATCTCTAAGATATATATATATATATATCCATTTGGAAAATTTACCATTCCTTCCAGAGAATATAACTTTTCACAAAATATGACAGAAACTTCTGTTAAAATAACATAGCTATATATGTCTCTTTCACTGAAACATCTCTATTGTGGTAAAATCAGTTCTTCATATAGATGAAGAAAATTTTCTTGTTTTTAAGAAAATACCCCCAAAACTGAGAAAAATTCTGTGATATATGTTTTACAAAAATCATGATTTACTTAGCTATCTGTAAAAGTCTGCTGCCAAATTGTTCTTGGACGTTTATTTATCATTTTTCTTCCAGAGATACCCACCAGAATTTTTGCCCTCCTCACTATGCTCATATAAAGCTTGATGTCGTGACAGCCATATGAAAGGCTGATAGTGACTTTTTCCCAAACTCTATAACCATCCTTTCTCTGCATCTTTGCCTCTCAAAGCACTAAACAAATTCACCAGTCAATAATTATTTCTATTCTCTGATGTAAAGACCCAGATTTTGACACTGATTATGTGCATCTTTTCCTGTGGAAAGTTTCAGAACAGATTTTTGTGGAACAGATCTAATAAAAAGACAGATACAATTGGTCTCACTGAAGTTCTTTTTTAGGTACTTCCATAGCATGAGGAATAACAGACATATCAACCTTCTCCTGGAATTAATTCCTTTCAATAAGATTATATGAATTGTTTTATAGAGACTTCACCACAATTCTGTGGGATCATAGCTAAGCTCCAACAAGTTAAGGCAGTCCTTAATTTACTGTATAAAGAATACCATTGATAATAAAAAAGGCATTCTCACTTCAAAGAGGTCTGCTTTGGTCTGCTACCAGTGAAAAAAATAAGACATGGGATATTTATAATATGGTTTATTGCATGAAAAATATAGGATGTTTTATTTGTTACTCTATAATGACATTCTGATGTGTTGAGTTGTGCGTAAATGAACCAACTTACAAACTGTTTTCTTAGTTACTTGAGTCTTGTGTAATATGTAAGCTGTTTTTCAATAATTGCCTGAAATAATACAGCAAAATAATACAGAATACAGCAAAATAAATAAGCCAACCAATATCAAAAATGAATTAATTTTAAATAGAGCCTATAAAAATCTGTTCTTTCTTAAACAGTGTAATTCCAGAGCATTTAATTAAGGTGATGGAATTACACCAGGATAAAAGAGAATTAAGTTAAAATCTCCCACTGCATTTCAAAGAAAGGTGTTGATTTTGGTATTGCTAGTGTACCAGCTAACTGATTTTCTTCCAAGATACACATCCTCTTTGTGGTTTAGGTCTGTTACATTTCAGAGAACTTCATTCATTTGTATAACCTCACATAATGTATAAATATAAATACATTTTATGGAAGATGATGTGTTCCTCCATCTTGTACAAAATATATCGGAAAATACTCAAAAGCTTTATATTGTATCTTTGTAGCTCCTGTCAACTGTGTGCATCAAAAGAAGATTAAAGTGCAGTATGTGTCATTTAGCTTACTTATAAATCTAGACGGACTCATCCTTGATGTTTTTCTTAATACGCCTCTGACCTGAAAGAGGTATTGAACTATTATATACTATCTTTGTTCCTGAGTATGAGATGCAAAAGTATTGTTTTTTCCTCTTTTGAACTTTTCTTTTTAATGAAAGTGTTGCAAAGGCTTTCATGGTTTGATTCTGAAGTGGCAGTACCCATTCCCTGGATATAAAAGTAACAGGTATGAAATATGAAGGTACCTTTAAGTTGTTCTCTGATCAAAGCTCTGCACACTGATCAAATGCATTAGGAAGAAAGATCCATTTTTAAGAACGTTAGTATGTTTAGCTTGAACTAACTCTGATCTAGGGCTTGTGAGCTACAAACTAGGTAAACTGTTTTTATAGAACTCTTACTTCCTTTGGTTCTTCTGTGTCTGTGAAAAATATAAAGGATGGCTAGAAACTAGAGACTGCTTGTCACACTCCAAAAATGGAAAATATATATTACTTCTCTTAAGGTTACAAATTCTACCTTATATATTGTAAATTAATTTATTTTTGCAAGCAGCAATTAAAAGAACTAAGAATAATCCTTGCATAGCTTATCCTAAAAAAATGTAAAAGCTAAAATGATGTGAAAATTGTTAACACTAAATTCCATTTATACTTTTTTTTTTCAGCAGAGAACTCTTATTAAGTGGCATTTCTCAGTGGGATAGCGCGAAACAGGCTCTTTTTCTTCTGCCCTGGTTACCTGTTGGTATTGATTTGTAAAGCCCTAAATGGCTCAATACCTTTCTAAGGTCTTTCTAAGGTCTAAGAGAGCTTCACAGCTGTGCCCAGGTGCAGTGCTTACAGTAGAGTCCCCATCATTTTAAAGGAAAAGGAGCAGAGCAGTGTGCTAGAGCAGTCTCTCTGCGGGGCCAGATTTGGAAATGCTCCCCATGTTTGTTCTGAAACAATGTGGTGCGTGGCTGGCGTTCAGGGCACACTGTATGCAGGATCTATCAATGTCCCTGGAAAGGGAAGGAAGAAATAAGGGACGTTTGATTATGATGATCTGTTGGATCTCTTTTTGCACTGAGATTTGTTGGCAGGCTTTGCTACTAATTTGATCTCATTTGTTTTGGTAATTTGATCATTTGTTTTTGTAATTCATGTAAAAGTCACTAGATAGATGCTGCCTTAGAACATATTTATACATTTAAAAAATAACAGTGAGTCTTTCATAGATATTGCTAAATACCACTGAAATTGATAGAATTTTATTTCTAGTGGATGATTTTAAACATCTGTAGGAAATGTTTTAGAAGATTTGATGACATAATATCATAATCATTATTGTCTTATGTTTTCTATTAGACTCATATTTCTGTGTCTTTCAAATAAAGACACTAAAATATTGACATTTCTTTTTCTGCCTTGCTAGATAGAAAGTTCTCTGAGAGATGTGATTGTCTGGTTGGAGATGGACATTAAAATCTAGTGTTCTCAAAAGGCTGTGGCTAGTTTTATGAACTATTTCTTTGTTTGATTATGTTGTTGCCTGTTGGAAACTTGTGGTTCTGTCTCAACTGTTATTTTAACTGAATTTTAAATGTACCCACCAAGACATTCCAGTAAAAATAAGAATGGGGTAGACTAACATTATTCTGTTGAGGATCTTTATTCCATAATATCTTCAAATTGCCTACAGTGCAAGATACTGAAGGTTAATGGTCAAGTTTAAATATTAGCATTGTGTAGTGTGAGAGCATGTGTGTGGCAAAAAATGAAAGACTACATAAAATCTTTTATTTCTTCTTCTCTTCTCTTACAAAGTCCTGCTCAAGGTGTGAGTGCCATCTTCCTTAAGCTGTTGTCTAAGAAGGAGATTTGGTAGTCCTATTCTATATTACAGAAAGGAAACAATTTGCAAACAGGGAAAAGCCTTTCAGCATAACATGTTCATTCATTTAAGTCTCCCTGCACGTTTCAGATATCTGGCTATGTATAGTCAGAGCTCTGTGACTGTGGCTTGGGAGCCAGTGTGACCACTTTCACTCTAACTCACTCTAATGCTGTGCTTTTGCACTGTAGGGGAAAGAGCTGATCTCTTTGGAGAAGAGCTGTCCAACAAGGAAGCAGTCCAGATGTGTTGGAGTTACTTAGATTTCAACACAATTGTAATATTTTTACCTGCCTCCCACAAGTATTGGATCACCTTGATGAAATTCATCATAGTCAGATCTACAGACTATTTCCTACATGTTCAGTTATTAGGCACAGCTATTTTCTTCAGCTTGGCAGAATATGTTAATTTTACTCACTCATAATGAGACATGCGTAAGGACTTGTCACTCAAAGTATGGGTCTACAGAGGATTCTCCCTTCAGAGAACTTTGGTTGCAAGGGAAAATTCCCTTTGTGGCTGATAATAGTGATTCTTTTTCACAGTAATGGATGGGGAAGGGGTAAAAAACCTGATATTCAGGATATCCCAATACACTGCAGTACAAATTAAATGTATCAAAAATGTATGGGTTCAGGATGTGTTTAAATAGGCAGTACCAAAGACATGAGCGCACCATTATGTCTTGCAGCTGAAAGCGGTGTAAGAGTGAAAGAATCCTAAATCATGGGATTTCATAGAAAATTCTTGCTCCTGCATGCCCCACATCCTGACTTTCATTTCCCACTAATTCATCCACACATTTGGTTAAGTAACTAAAAATGTATTCTGAATATTTTTATAACAATATTTTTCTGTTTAAAAGAAAAGACACTGCCAGACACCACCATCTGTTGTGTAGACCTACAGAATATGCATCTGATGTCTGTGAGTTGCTGTCTTTTATATCCTCTTATATAATTAGAGATTTCAGCCCTTAGTGATGCCTCCTTCTCCACCTAAAGAAGACCAAGTGTAAGTTTACCCGAAGTGTATTAATCATTTTCCTGCTACTCACTGATAAGAGCAGTGCTCTGTACGGTTAAAAGCCATTAAACATGTCTATTCAGAGGATGTTAAAAATCCTCTGCTGAGCACTTGGCTAAAATCCAAAATTATTACCATAATACCTTCTGAAATGAGACAGAAAACATAATGTATTACAATTGATAAGTGCATCATTTCTACTGTAGATTTATTTTATTTTGGAGATATATTTAAATGTTTTATTTATTTTTCAACCACCACAGATATACTTTTGGCTAACAATATTATATGTATCAAAAGAAATATGTATAATGCAAAAATATTTTATATTTAGATCAACAGAGCAATTACATTTTAAAAGGTTTAGAAGCTGCTCTATTGACTCAGTTTAATTATAGCTCTGTGACTGGACTACATTAATTGGACACAATCTAATGGGAAAATATTTCTACATTTTCATAAATGACTATGGATTTTAGGCATTCCAACTCCCCTCTTCCCTGGCATTACCCCTGCCCCCCTCCACATGTCATGGGGTTCCTTGAGTCATAATTACAACTGACTGTGGGAGCATGTGTGCTTACACTGGCTAATCCAAAATGTATGCTGCCTTAAAAAAAATCTTAAAATTATTCATTCAGTATTTTGACAAAAAAAATTATTCTTAAGAAAAATACATTTTGCGCTCACATGTGCTCTGTAGGTTTTCAACAAACTTACAATTGACTTTTTATATCCAAAATATCTTTAGTGGAAATCACAATAAAGAGTTTTTTTTTTTTTTTTAATTTCCTACAAAAACCCTGGCATTTTCAACTAGTTTTATTCAAACTGTAGCTATCTAATTTCAAATACATAAGGCAGGTCAAAGCATGAGATCAAGTACGCCAAGTCTTCCCGATCCGGCCAAGTGCCTTAATTGCTGTGCTAAAGTAGCGGCCTCTTCTCTTTTGGACTAATGACTATTGCTTTCTGAATGCACAATTGCCCAGATTCAGTAGCAAGTATCTAAAACAATTTTACTCAGAATAAAGTCAAAGTCAGATCGTTAGAACTGCAATTTGACATGCGATAGTATTTCAAGACATGTTATGCTACGAATGTTGTAGGATGTAGCTCTCTTGCTTCTGAGGGTGCATCCTGATCTCTAGGTTCAACACTCTGCATGCTGCAACGTGCTGGTAAATCCTCTCTAAAAATGTAGTGCTTCCATTCCTACCTGCCATAGCCATACCACACCTGGAGCTGTGTGACTGCTAAGCATCTGGATGCCTACTGTTTCAGAGGCTAACTTCCGCTCTTGGTTATAGGCTTAGATGCCTACGTCTCTTATCTGAGATACCTGTTGCATCTTAAATATAGGTAGGGCAACTCTTTTCAGTCCAGAATGGAAGTACAAATTATTTCTAGGTAACTCTTGGGCTAGCTTTAATTTGAAAGATGGTGGTTGAAATGACTTCCCTGAGAATTTAGTTCCTAACTTCTGCTAAATCGGGAACTTGGAAGAATATCGGTGATCTGAATCTCCCCCAAACTTATTTTAAATGGCTGTTGTCTCCCAGAAGGCAACAAAAAATGACTTTTATTTTAACCACAGTTCTTGTTTTTTGCATACTTACCATTATAAATGTTATCACTACTGATTCTCCTGTGTTTGGAATACAAGCATTTCAGGACAATATTTATTTGTTCAGAAAATTATGCTTTATTAATTAAAATATTATGAATGTGTTAGTGATTTTAGATTTTGTTAAAGCTCATTTTTATTAAAATGATATTTTGGGGCCAAATATGATCTGACAGCATGCTTTAAAATAATCTTAAATCTTACAAGTGTACATCTCTCATGGAAATTTCTGGAATCAAACTGAAATAATTCTCTTGGATAAGGTAGATCTGTTCAGCACTTAATTGCCCTTGAGATTATATTTGCTGAACTTCAAAGGTTTGAACTAATGGTGTTCCTTTACTTAATGCATCCTTTCTTTTGCTCAAGTCTAAAATTCCTACTGATATTAGGATCGAAAGGCCTAAATGTAGTTGGCAAAAGAAGATATTTGTAAAACATACCATCTGTATTGATTCTAGCTAAAAAAGTCATATGTTATTTCCCTATTGGTTACATTTTGACCTTTGTTAAACTGTCATATAAATTACATTTGTCTTTATAATACCACCGCTAACCACAATGCAGATTTTGTGGTTGGATAATTGTGTTATATATTGGTCTACATCTGAATTAACTCTCACCTTGGGACAGATAAACCCTGTAATATCCAAGTTTGGTTAAATTCTGATTCTTCATTTCAAAGTTCTGATTATATAAAAGTAAATCAGATATTTCTGAATGAACACAGGACTTCTGATTGGTATTTTAAGTAGCTTTCTTAGGTCTGCCTTCAGACTTATGGGTAATAGATGTTTTGATTAAGACTGACACCTATAGTAAAAAAGACTTGCGCTGAAAGCTTGAATGGTGATTATCGCTAACTTATCTTCTAGGAAGATCCTCTCCTACTCAAGGGTTACAGAAATAAGAAATTGCACAATGGCCAGATGTCACATTAGCATATGCAAATTCATCCTACTCATGCAAAGCTATTCACCATAAGTGTGACTAGCTGCAGCAGACTTGCTAAGACTGTCAAAAACAACCACTGTTGATGGTGTTGGAACAGGAGTAAATGGTTAAAAGGAAAACAGAGACACAAGAAATCCCAGGTCTTTAATGATGAAGTACACCCCTCACTTGGGAAAATTTTGATCCACAGTTTCTGAGTGCTGATCCCATAAACTAAGTGATGTGTACAAGGACCAGTATAGAAGATGATATAAACTGGAACTGTGGTACTTCAGTTTGGTCATGTGACCTAGCATTAATTGGCAACTCATTAGAGCTTTTATATCGCATTCTTCTATGTAACACTTATTTTCAAGTCATCATCTTTTCCTTTCCCTGTGTAATCTGAAGTGGCTTCCTGATAATAGTATTAACCTTACTCTCACACCAGAGTTCTATGCCTCTGAGTTTCCACAGCGTACAACATGAGGGAATGGAGATGCAATTCAGTCCTTTCTACTATCAGTCTCTCTGCTTGTCCACTTTTCTGAAGATAGTCAAGCTATATAAGGTGAGTCTGACTACTTGCAACCTTTTTTCTGCAGAAAAGAGCACCTCTCTCCTTTTGTTGCCTGTCTATCATTTGCCAAACTCTCGTATGAGAAGAGTAGCAGTCAGTCACTGCAATCTGTATTTTGAATGTTTACAATTAGATGGGGAAACTAAAATTTCACAGCCAAATAATTAAATACCATGTTAATGAATTCTGTTAGTCATATTACACTGAATCATATTAAAGTGCTTAACCATGTGTTTGAAGGAAAGAAATATTTAAAGTGGGCTCTGAAAATATTCTGAATACTAATTAAGCTGTTTAGAACTCCTGCTTCAGTGGTAGTTTGAAGATATTAAAAATTAATGCTAATGTTAAATCCTATCCTATTTGTCAATTAGGGGGAAATCTCCAAAGTGGGAAATCCATATATTTATTCCACAAGTCTCTGCTGAATTTAGGATGCTATCGCTCTGAATTACATATGTATCCTGGGGTCTTCAGGCTACATAGTGTCCAGTTCCTCTTTCTGAATACCCGAGAGCAATCTAACCAGCAACCTTCCCTGAAGCAGGTGTTGGCCAGGTTTGTGCAGATGGCCTCTCTTTGACACTGGACATTCTCATAATTGGGGAAACCTGGCTTTCATGATGGTATCTACACTTGAAGTGATGAGAGAATCATACCTTGTCTAGAGAATCATACCTTGTCTTTGTGTAAAACCTTTTTTTTTCTTTTTTTAATTGCAGACTAACACTTTTTTCATCCTCTGTTTCCCTGTCAGTGGTGAAATAATAGTGGTACAATACATTGCAATGTAAGTGAAAATAGACCAAAGACTTTTCTTTCTCTTTTCGATCTGTCTTTTCCTGAATATTGACTTCGCAAACAGGACAAGGAAATTATGTACAGCTGTCCTGATCTTGTAAAAAGATCCATGTGGCATATGCATAGAAACAGCTCTACAGACAGCATGGAAGCCACAAGACACAGGAGCTTGTGAAATTCTGTATCGGTACATGTGTATCAAGGTATTCTATGTAAGAAATACATTTTATACTGGGTTAAAGGAAATGCTATTTAAACAGAAGCTGAAACAAAGGTAATACATAGTTTCTATGGTCAGACTATTATATCTGATCTTTTAAAAATGTCAGTGGCGATATTTTCTTGTGATAAAGTCACAAAACTGACCTGAATATTCTTTAGCACCTTGCCTCTTGTACCTTAGGGTAACTTTTCACACATCAGAAGCTTCCAACAAGACAAAAAAGCAGAAAAATTCCTGAAAAGATTCATCTGAGTTGTCCAACAGAAAGGGCATTATTGTGTGCTCTGTTGTGTTTTGTAGGGATCAAAGTTTTTCTAAGATACTTGATTTTTTTTATTTTGCAATGGCATACAGTAGACATGATACAACTCTTCACTTTCAAGACTCCCAGAAAGATAAAAGATGCAAAGATGCTCATAAATAATCCAAACTAAAAAAAAAAAAAAAAAAAAAAAAAAAATCTAAAGGAAAGGCTAGAATGGAATCAGTCCGGGTACTAAATCTTTTCAGCTCCATCAAGCCATTTTTTAGTATGGACTACATACTGCTGCTTTATCACAGAGATTTGCTTTCAATCTCAGCAACTGGTTATACTGATTTGATAGTATTTTGGAGAAGTATATTATCCCTTCTTGAAAATCAAGTCCTATTGGTTATGAAATTTTCTCTGATTTTACATGTAGTTGGAGTTAAGATAGTTGGAAATCCAGGCATTTTCCAGTTTCATGTGGGTTTTTTTGGTAGTTGTTTTTGTTTGTTTGTTTTTAACTAGCTCTAGTTAGAAGCTATAGAGGATGTTTTCTACTAATTGTGGTTTAATCTTCTCTGACATTACCACAAACACAGGATGAAAATATTTGTCTTTTATGTAAGCGGTTACTACAGTAATTAGAAATGGGTAAATTACTTCTCCTTCTGAAAGAAACGGAAAGGAAAAAACAGTGGAAACAGTACTTGCAAATTTTCTGTCTTCTGGCAACTGTAGAAATGCTTTGTTGCAATGCAAGTCTTAATTTTAAAATTTCGTTACTAATATATTATTAGAGTCAATGCAACTAGAATATTTTATATAAATGCAATTTTCATGAAGTAGAGAGTGCTTAAGGGTTGATAGCCAGAGGAGGTTATGTGGTCATTTTCTGCAACTTTTTTATCTTCCTTACAGATACAAGTGCCAGTATTTCACAGAATGTTTACTTCCAAATGATGCTTCTTCTGAAGAAGAATATTTAGATTTTTTTCATTCATGCCACTCCTCCTCTTTAATCAAAATATTTTAATACCTGTCTTCCATAAGAATAGTAGGACTTGGATGATGAAATAAGAGCATGCATTTTCTTTTTTAAAGGTTGAGTCTTATGTAATAAAAATATCAAAGCCTATCTTATATTTTCCTAAAACTTAAATAAGAACTAAGAAGGGGTTTCTACACACACACACACACACACACACACACACACACACACAAAGAAAGAAAGAAAGAAAGAAAGAAAATGGAAAACATTCTGCCATCTTTTGAATTAAATATTCTTGTTTGAGGGAATGCTTTGTATTAATGCAAATTTATTAGCAAAAATATTGTAAAGAATTTTATAAACAATACTTAATCTTAAGTATTAAGAATGAAGTGGGAAATATACCCCCTTTTATTTATTGTGGGAAACTGAAGCATGGAAACAATATCTCAAATTTTAGGAAATAGCTGCTAATTCAGCAGAATTTCTTTTTCAAAGCTGTGCATTTGCAAATTTTCAGTTCAAAATTTACATTCAAGGTTTTTGAAAATTAGTCTTCACAGACTTAAGATTTAAGTTAGAATTAGTAGGTAAATTTTGTTTTCCAAACCCCTTCATTATAATACCAGCATTATTTTTTGATGTTTTCTTTATTTGTAAATATTCACTATTGCTGAAAAGGAACATTTTGACACTTCTGAACTAAGAACATGATTTTTTTCAAAAAGCTTTTAAGAGTTTGAGCTGATTATAGCAGAAATGGTCAAAATGATAGTAAAAATGGTTAAGAGCAATCAAAGTTGTTCAGAATTACCAAGACCAGTATTCACCACAGTTAATATTTTTACTATTTCAGTTGTTTGTGGATTATAAAATTTTTAAATCTTAAATATTTTCTCATCCATTTATACATTTTGGCTTACCTTCTATCTCCTGGTTCCTATTTTCTACAACTGCTACATTAAGTTACTCAGAGCATCATGTTCCCTGAAAATATCTCCACAAATGGACAGAAAGAATGTTCGACATATGATTTGAAAATCTGTCTGATTTGATGTATCAGCACATTGTGGATATCTCTTACTATTTTACATGCAATTAGAAAACTTTTTTCTTGTATTACATTGAAGGTCATTTAGCAAGAAAAAGTTATGCCTTTTTTCCTTTCTTAATTTTTATTTGGATGAGCTCTTTATTTTTCATCAGTATCTTTAGGTTATCACATACATATTCTACCATTCTATAAATTTAACATATTGTTATGTCAAGTAAGTTTAGTTGGCATGATACTTTTTCACCAACCAGTTGAAATTACAAGAACATTTAGTTTTTTCAGACTTAGGGCATATGAAAAAGCATTTGAAGGACATTAGCATGGAAATATTCTCAATGGACTCATGGATTAGTAATTCATTTCCTTCTGTGGTTTGATTGAAATTTGTCACTTGGATTTTAAGTCTCTTTTGTCATCTGTTAGAAAATGATTGGCTTGATCCACAGCAGGAGTTACCAAGTGAACTGGTCTCTAAGTGTGACTTTAGACATTTCTGTTCATAACTTGGATCTTCTTTACTTTTGCTCAGCTGTCACCTAACCCTGAAAGCAGTGGAGTTCTGTCCCAAGAAATTCCCAGGGTGCCTAAGCAGAGGCTCTTCTGCATGCATGCACAGGAGTAGGTGGGCACTAAGCTCCTTTCTTACTCATATAGGGATGAACGTGACCCACAGCATTTTCAGGAACTTGATTTGAGAGGTGTTTGCAGAATTTGCCTTTTGGATTAGTCTTTATACAAAAATGGAGGAGAAAGTAACCTCACCTTCCTTCATTTTTACGCAGTAGCTTCAAGATGCTCCTGCTTGAGGGGACCTGATTCATTGCCTTCCAGAGGAGTGGCTCAATGTGAGATTATAAGGTCAGGGAGCAAGAGCAAGAACCTAGTTCTTCCCATATAAGTGCCTCAAGCACAGGGCCGGGGATACTAGGCCAAAGAATAAGCCAGCACAAAACAGAGCAGTTTGAATAGAAAGGGTTCCTGTTGGCAGAGCCCTTCCGTATGCTCTGTGGCTGATGATTCAGGGAATCCTCTGAAAGGAGCACGGCAGAAAAAGTTCCCTTCCACAGAGGTTTGTGTTTAGGTCTCCCACGTGCCGGGTCATTCTAACAGCTAGTTTATAACATGGCCGCATAGTTTCATTGGCACCTGGACTGACCACCGAGTTGTATTACGGGTTGGCAATAAGGGGCTGGGAGTGGAGAGGGGAGGGTTAACATCCCATAAATTGGCTTTATTGCCACAGAAACTTGTATGTCTGTACCATTTTCTATCAATCAGCATCTTCAGGCATAGACTCACATTTCAAGTAGGCAAATCCCAGCCAGTTTTAAAACAAAGAATAGACGGATATCTGTTGATTCACAACAGCGATACTGTCAACCCATTTTGAATCCTCTATAAGCACAAAAGCCAGTACGAAATTTTGAGCTTTTTCACTGTCCTGTATATTAAGCAGCTTGAAGATAGTTTAGACATTTAGTGGGCTTCAGTCTCATACAGTGAGATTTAACTTGCTAATATGGCAGATAGCTACCCATACTGTTTTGTCTCACGGGATCCTCAGGATCCTCCCCCATATATGGGGAAGGGAGAGAGGAAAATTGGAAAGAATCAGTGGTAACAGACCATTGGGATTGCTCAGTTTTGTGGGAAACTCAATGCCCACTGTCCTTTTTTTATATAAATTCTAGTAGTTCAGGTATAGCACCATGGTAATGTAACCCTGCCTTAGATGTGCAAGTAGGTTTGATGCTTGCTGAAGCCGCTGTTTGCCCACATCGGCAAAGGCAGATACATAACAAAGTCACGCTCCTAAATGAAAGCTCGGGAGCTGTGGCTGGGCATCCTAAAAAAAAAGTCTCACCAAGAGGTGAGTATTTGTGTGCTAACAGTTATAAGAATGGTATGTTTCCAAACTGGTGAGAAATTTCTGATTCCAAGCTGGGGAGTGGTGTTATCTTGCCTTCTTGAAAAGAACTTGAATTGAAAAACATAGCTTTAAAATATTATATCTCAACACTTCAAACCTGAAAGTAGTAAGAGCAGAGGGTTCAGTTTCATAGAAACACCTATGGGTGTGGAGTTAAAGTTAAGTTACTGACTGCATTTGGCTCTCAGGCTCTTTTCTAGTTAAAAATAGAATTGTATTTTTTCTGTTTCTCTTCTAAGCATTTAAAAGCAAAAAACGTATTATAGATGTCTGAGCAGTGCCAGTAGTTCCTGCCAGAAAGTGTCATGAACAGTTTTTGTGGTGAATTAAGGTAAATGGTAGCTCAAAGCAGGTTATGGTGTTTTACACCATGGTGTTTTTTAAGCTAAACTCAGTGTTTCAATGGGAGTTGCATCTGCTTAAAACAGATGTTTAATAGCTATAGCAAATCTGTATCACGCATATTTGGCTTTTTTTCCCCTCTTTCATTTCTTTTCTCCTCTCAGTCCATCATATGCCAGTTCCCTGTACGCAATTATTCCGCATTACTTTATACACCAATATAAAGGCTTCTCACAGGAGATATAGTTGCTCTTCTATTAAAAAAATTATGCCTTTCCAGTTCTGCCTGATTGGCTAGTTAGGGTGAGTCAGGTGCTTGCTGTCGTGAAGCTCTGTGACTGCATAAGGCCAAAACTGCTATTTCATTTTGTATGAAAAAATATTTTGTGGAATCTCATTGCTTGCTGTGGAAACCACACACTTCTTGTGAACCAGTCAGGCAGGACTGTACTGTCACTTCCTCCATATGTATGTTTGTTTTCTAATGGCCAGGTGGGTCTGACAGACTGTGTTTCCATTGTGCTACAGAAAATAGACATTTTTGCAGTCATATAGTAAGGGACTATACTAGTAATACAAACTCTCATTGCTACATTTTAATTAAGAATTTAGAACATGTTTGTTGCAAAGAGCATGTTTGTTGTGAAAAGATTTTGGGCAGGACTGTTTAATTAATTGTTTAAATTAGTTAATTAATGTTAAGTATTTCCAGTTTTATTGGCAATAATAAAAATATTTGTGGTTCCATCCCAATTAAAGTGAAATTAAGTTGTAGCCTTCATTGGTGCTTTACATTTGCTTTGAGAAAGAAGTCTGGAAGGCTCAAAGGGAAAGTACTACATGATGCCTTTGCATAACATTCAGCAGAACATACAAGGTTCCAGTTAACATGTCCAGTAAAGCAGCAGCAGCAATAGTGGTTTCCATTAAAAGGCTGCTTTTTTAATGCTCGTTTTTGCATCATCTGTAGTGCTTTGGAAGAGTGTGTAAACATGCACTCAGTACTGCAAAAAACCATTACTGTAACATTAACTCTGATATCCATAAGCTCTCATAGAAATCTCCTTTGCTCTTTGTGTATTGATTTAGCCATGCATTAAAGGAGACTTTGTTCGGTTGAACAAAGGTGTTTTTCTGTGTGAAAAGAAGTGATTAAGGAACATCCTTTAATCAACAAAGATGCACAAAAATATTATCATAAACAAGGAGGATGTTATGTTACAACATTTATGATAAGCTTTCTGATGTCTGAATGAAAAACACTGACTTATATTTCAGATCTGTGCCACTGCTACAGTGGTATTTAGTAGACTGTGCTTTTTTGTAAAGTAAGCAAGTTTTTAATTCACTGCATATATCATTTAAGAATATGTTTCTTACAAGCAATAAAAATACTTAAAATGATAAAAATTGGTAGAATCTGCTTAGGTTCAGCAACATTCTTAGGTGAGTAAATAAATGAAATCAGTTTTGTAGAGATAAAACAAGCGAATATGTTTTTTTCCCCTAAACTATTCAAGTCAGGCAGTAAGATGGGAGTAACACATAAATTATTGATGTGCAATTTCTGTTCACCTACATTGCTACTTGGTAGTAGCACTTCTCTTTGACTTTAGAAGCTTTTAAAGGTTATATGTTTTAAAAGACACTATATGTGGAACTTAAGGAATGTCCAATGAACAAATACATTGTAAGCCTAAATCTGTCTTCCAAATGCTGCATAAAACTGCTAGTAAAAGATGCCATTCTAATAGGAAAAGATCAGTTGCTCTTGTAGCCTGTTGAGCAAAATGATGAAATTAACCTTTCAAAATAAGGTATATTTTAGAGGAAGAATCTGTAGGAGTAAATATTCATATTTAAACAAACATTTTAAATACAATATTTTACTGGGAATTTGCATACTGCAGCATCTGTAGAACACTTGAAATATTCTTTACAATGTTAAAAAAAACCTGTAAATTTTAAACAATAAGTTTAAAATTTGAAGCCCTCTCTCAGACCTCACTGATGTTTCTAAGGCTGCAGTGTGATATACCTAGACTAAGATACTGGCTAGCTGTTGCTGAAGGGAGCAGAGCGGATTCCTCCCACCTCCTTCGCTGCCTCTGTCGTACGCTGTTCTCGCATAGGCTCTGAACCTTGCAGTGAATTGGTTCAGGGAGTTAAATCTTACAGGAGAAATTTTCTAATCTGACAGAAGAGTATTTTCTAACCAAGTCTTACTTTATCCCCATCTTCCCCAAAGGAAGGGTCTGGCAAAGCTGCACCTCAGATGTGGTACACTACTGTGTAAATGTTTTACTCCCAGGTAATTAAAATAGCTTGGTAAAATTTCGTGAGAGCGGTTTTGCCTTTCATCTCTGTAACTGCTTCTAGAACACATGTGGGGCTGGGGGACTACTGGCTGTGCAATTTTGGTAGGCTATTCTAGCTTAGGATGTGAGTGGACTTGCTCTTTTCTTAGAACTGGGATCTGCCTATTTATTATAAAGCCAGGGGGCACACAACAATAACACGTCTTTTTCTTAAAGTCAGGAAGAACTGTAACCTTTTGTGGCCATATTTCAAGACCTATGTTTAAGGCCCTAATTCTACAAAATCTTCAGTATGTGCGTAGTCTCTGTAAAAATGAGGGGATGACTCCTGTGCTCCAAAATAACATAGGTCTGGATGTGCAGCCAAACTCCATTACAAATCTGTAGTGTGCATTTCCTTCCTGGTGCTTGACTTCTCCTGAATTGATTAGGGAGCTGCATGCACAAACTTGAAGTTATGTCTACGATTCTTTGAATGCTTGTATACTGCTGTTTTCTTGCTATTGCATGCATATATGTATTCCTTATGATATGTGCTACCTAAGGGGTCAGACTCTGACACCATTATGCAATTTGAAAGACAAGAACTACTTGCAGTGTGAGGTGCTAATTGCTTATTTCATTAACTTCACTGGATATATGAGTGACAGAATCTGAAATAAGGTTCTCATTCAGAAAAAGTTTGCATATACTTCATTTTAAGCATGTAGTAAATCCTATTCATTTTAATTAGAATAGCCACACAGTAAAAATAAAGTATATGTTTAAGCTGCTTGTTAAATCGGGTCCTGCATAGCTGTTTCTCCATTTATTTTACAAGTCACATCAATTGTTATTGTTCAATACCAGTTTTTTGACACTCTACTAGCTATTCTATAATTAAAAAGCTTATCCTGATTGGAAAATAACGTAACATGTTTTTTAGATGATTTGGTTCATAAAACTACCATATGCTATCATTTAAAAGATAAATAAATTAAATTTCTCTTAGCCCACAATCTACTGAAGGAATTTCTAGGTGATGGCAATACAGTAATAGCTGCATTCCAAAACTCCTTTCTTTTTTATTTTTTTTCCAAAGGAGTCTTATGCAAAAGAGTTTGTTTGCTGTGCTCAGGGGTGTGGTGGATTTGTTTTGGCTCTGTTTCTTGCAAACTGCGCTGCCCATAACAAACAGTCTAGCGAGAGCAATGGTACAACATTGTCTGCATTTTCTGTGCATTTGGCAGAGGTTTTTTCATTTTGTACATTATTGGCTGTGCTGTGAGATAGCACAACAGAGCCCTCTGTTATACTCTCAGCTGAGCTGTTTATTTGTAGTGACTCTGCTAAGTACTGCTTCCTCTGCTGCTGTTCTTCCACAAAGTATGCTGCTCAAAAATGAGGGAAAAATTGATAATATTCAACTCTTTGTTGTGGCTGAAGGTGTAACAAAACTCACATAACATACTATTTTCAGTCAAAATCAAAAATGCAGCCCACAGTTTTCTAAATAATGGAGACATAATTTTATTTTTCTATCAGTGGAGATTAGTACTTCTCAGGGAATTTTTGAGGAAATGTGACTGCTTTGCAGTTGATGTTCTGAAAGAAGAGGGATGAACTGTGTGCTTGAATCATGGTTTATGAAAGCCCATTATTAAACCTGTCCACCACCGGCCAACCAGGAGTTTCTTAAGCCGATAATATTTTCTGTCTTTGTGCTGCTAAGTAGCATATGGAATTCATGTACTGTTCTTCATTCATACTGAATAAATCTCTGCTCCAGCTCATCCTGCTGCAGTTTGAAGAATTTCCTTCTGTATTCAGATGTTTCCATATGCTTTATGATAGTGCTGTGTGTTAGCAGCCTACCAAGAAGTATACATGAGAATCAATACCAAAAAAAAGAAAAAATATATTGAAAAAAGAAAGTTAATGATTGTAGTCAATGGCTCTACTTCCACTCAATTAAGGACGCATGTTGATTATAATATTTTTGTGTTGTTACTATTTACAGCATTGCTATTATACTTCTGATACCAATCTTTCAATGCAGCATCATGTAGATATGCTGTAGGAGACAGCCCTTATTTTCTTAAATGGTTTTAGATATCCTCAATACCCTGGCTACTTCAGGTTATCTCTTGTTATGGAAACAAACACCTGTTTTGCAGAGAGGATGAATTCAGCCACTTACCCATCTCAAACTTTCTGCATATCTTTGTTGCAAGTATGCCTACACTGAGTAATGAAATTTGTGAAAATATTGTATCAAATGGCTGGCTGTTATCCTTTTTTACCAAACTACTCTTTACAACAGGTTTTACTGCTTCAGGGAGTCCAAAGCACTCCCCCAGAAGTAGGCACTGTAACTGAAAGTTGGGAGTTCGAATGTAGTTTTCCGAAAAGTGTAGGATAGAATTAGAAATATAAGCCCATGCGCATGCAATGCTTGTGACATATTGACATGTAAGAGAGTTTATAGTGGGAATTGCTTTAGCTAGACCTAACTGAAGATTTCATCTCAGTCAGTACACAGAATGTTTCCTACACATTTGGGGAAGTTTTTTTTTTGAACAAAGTCAGAATATTCTATATTTGTTATAGAAGGCATTTGAGGTAAAAATAAAAAAGTTTCTTGACAAACTGAAAGTACATTTAACTTCATATTCAACAACATGTGTTTTCCTAGTACATTCCCCTTTTAGACTGACCTTTTCCCTTCTGTTAATTCCTTGCTGCCAGGCATATATATTTTAATGACATATTTCCATTTGCTGACTATAAGGTACTACATAAGCACAAAAGAGTTAATATATTTGTAGACTAATTAAGCTTTTCCTGTCTCTGCATGCTTAGATGATCATTTTCTTAAAATACGCTTGCTTGCCAGTTTAGTTTATTCAAAATCCCTGTCCTTGGCATTTAGAAATGAACCTTATACTGTCATAAAACTCAGGATAAAAATCTATTGCTTTGACTGTGGAGGCAATAATTATGCTTGTTCTAGGTAGCTAGAAAAGAAGATGGTGTGTATTTTATGTAGTGAGATAGAATGCAACAAGTGATCACATTCATTCATCAAAAGTTTACTGTAAGCATTAACCGGTAGAACACAAGAACCTGTGGAGCGGACAAAGATTAATTGTACCTGTGCTCATACAGTAATGTTTGTGTTCCAAACAAATTATATTTGCTTCTGTTTAAACGATGCATAAATCTGATACGTGCAGATGAACGTGTGTTCAGGATGAGTGAGCACACTTGTTTGAATGTCATATTTATCCCTGTATTTTGTCAGAAAATTAACTTCTTTGG
The DNA here is from genome assembly GCF_036370855.1 of Dromaius novaehollandiae. Classification (NCBI taxonomy): domain Eukaryota; kingdom Metazoa; phylum Chordata; class Aves; order Casuariiformes; family Dromaiidae; genus Dromaius; species Dromaius novaehollandiae. Next base: position 37,085,530 of record NC_088130.1, on the reverse strand, counting down.
AGTTTGCGCTTGAGCTGAGCATATGGTTGTTGATCTCTGGAGATGACAGCCTATCTGAGCAATAGCTCCTTATGGCTCGAGCTCTCCTCTGCTGGCAGATGCTTTGGGCTTTTCTACAATTAAGTGGAGATCATCACTGTTTTCTTTGAGCACTGCTGTGCCTTGTACTCTGAAGTGTTTTGTTAATCACTGTCTGCCTTCGACAGAAGCTGCCAAAGCTCTCATTAAGTTTGAATTTTGAGATGTCATGCTCGAATGATGGAATTTCATCCCTTTTCTGCATGAATGGAATTGGCTATGGAAAGGTGCCAACAAAAAATCATGACACTGAAGTATATTTGCTTTGCATTTCACTGCTGAAACAAAAGCTGGGAGGGGGGGACACTTTCTTACAGTTTGTCTCAGATCCAGAGCAAGGACTGGCTTGTGTGGTTTCCTGGAAGATGATAATCATAAGGTCCTCACCTTATCATCTGTAGGGCTTATGTTGTTACTTTCTGTGAACAATCTGTCACTGTCTTGTTTGCATGGTGAACTTTAAACCACTTTCCCAAAATCTTTTGATCAATGCCACAATACTGTGGCACTGGCAAATGAACTTAAAGATGCTCAGTGAGAGTAAGAAAAATTAATTAATTACTTTTAAAAAATCAACATGTAGTTTGAGGCAGGAGTTCCAGCGATGACATTATGATGAACTATAATAGGAGCAAAAATGAATGTTACTTTTGCCCTTCAAGATTGCTTGCACATATGCAAGCAGAAAACAAAATGCATCTGTTGGCTGTTAATGATTTGCGGTGGGAAGTTAAGTGTTATGGGAAATATGGTATGAAAAGACACTGCCCATTTCTCTTGGTGACTCTAATTGTTTCAGCTGTATCAGTAAAGGTAGGCTTGGAAGAAAGTTAGCTTAATTAACTGTAGTGTCTAATCATTTGTGCCACACACTGGATAGTAAATTAAGGCCAAATATGTAGGCTCTACACAAAGAAAAATGCTCTCCACTGTTGAATTGATGTTTCAGTCATGTTGACAATCAAACTTAAAAATATGTTGTTCACCCTAAGAATTTAATGTCAGGGTATGCCCTAGCTTTGTTTCTGTTATTGTTTTCTATGAACTTCTGAGGGAGGTTATAAGTACATGCCAGTTGTGGAGAATGTGGAGAATTCCCAGTGAGTAATAAGAATTCTCAAAAACCTGAACCCAAAACTATTAACACGAGCTGAGGTTATCCATCTTTTTCTGAAGAGCCAGATTTTAATAAAATGCAGAGTCTGTTTATTTCTACTGGTATAAAACACAAAGCTCCAATCACAGGTTCCTATGGGATAGTAACTACCTAAAAAGATTTGTACAAAATAATTGGTCTTGTACAGAAAGAAATAATTGACTTATGTACATAGCTTGGTTAGATAATAACCTATTTGTATTTTATGTAAGACTAAGCACAAAAGGCAACATCTTCCCACTTATGCTTAACATTTTGGGATTTTCTAGTTTTTGCAGAATATGCTCAGAAAGCATATTTACTGACATACGATTTCTATTTCCTAGTATTTTGCTTGTGTTGTGCATTCAAAATTTTTGTGGGGGTTAGGAGGTTATCATCACACATTTAAGGATATTTACCGTCACCTTATTTCTTAATTCTTCTCTCACACCTACTAATTTAGCCAAATTACCTGGAATCTACTAGATATGAATCACAGAATGGTTGACATTGGAAGGCACATCTAGAGTTCATCTAGTGTAACCCCCCCCTGCTTAGAGCAGGGTCAACGAGAGCACATTGCTCAGAGCTGTGTCCAGTCAGGCCTAGTCAGTCTCCAAGAATGGAGACTCCAGAACCTCTCTAGGCATCATCACAATAAAAGAGTTTTTATTTATGTTTAAATGGGATTTCCCGTATTTCAATTTGTGCCCATTGCCTCTTGTCCTGTCACTGGGCACCACTGAGAAGAGTCTGGCCCCATCCCCTTTATACACTACTTTCAGATATTTAAAAACATTGATAAGATCCCCCTGAGCCGTCTCTTCTCCAGACTGAACAGTCCCAGCTCTCTCAGCCTCTCCTCATATGCTCCAGTCCCTTGATCATCTTTGTGGCCCTTTGCTGGACTCTCCAGTACATCCATGTCTTTCTTGTACTGGAAGCCCAGAACTGGATCCAGCACTCCCAATGTGGTCTCACCAGTGCTGAGTACAGGGGAAGGATCACCTCTCTCAACCTGCTGGCTCTTCCTAATGCAGTCCAGTACACAGTCGATTTTCTTTGCTGCAAGGCACTAACTGGCTCATGTTCAACTTGTTGTCTGCCAGGACCCTCAGGTCCTTATCTGCCAAGCTGCTTTCCAGCCAACTGGCCCTCAGCTGTACTGGTGCATGGGGTTATTCCTCCCCAGTGCATTTCCCTTTGCTGAAATTCATGAGATTTCTGTCAGCCCATTTTTCCAGCCTGTCAAGATCCCTCTCAATGGCAGCACCACCACCTGGTGTATCAGTCACTCCTCCCAGTTTCATATTGCCTGCATGCTTGGAGGGGGTGCACTCTGTCCCATCATCCATGTCACTAAATAAGTGTTAAACAGTACTGGCCCCAATATCAATCACTGGAGTATACCTCTAGCGTACTGGCCTGCAGCTGGACTTTGTGCCACTGATCACAACCCTCCGAGTTTGGCAGAGTCAGCCAGTTTTCAGTCTACCTCAATGTTGATTTATCTAGCTCATGCTTCATCAGTTTGTGTATGACGGTGTTATAGGAGACAGTCAAAAGCCTTGGTAAAGTCAAGATAAACAGCATCCATTCCTCTCCCCTCATGTACTGAGCCAGTCATCTCAAGGAAGGCTATCAGGCTGGTCGAGAATGAGTTCCCCTTCATAAATACATTCTGACTGCTCCCAATCACCTTCTTGTCCTTAATATATTTGGAAATTACCTCCAGGAGGATTTGCTCCATCACCTTCCCATGGATTGAGGTGAGGCTGACTGGCCTGTCATTACCTGGATCCTTCTTTTTGCCCTTCCTGAAGAGGGGGTGACATTTCCTTTCTTCCAGTTCTTAGGAACCTCCCCCAATCACCATGAGCTTTCAAAGATGATTGAGAGTGGTCTTGCAATGACTTTGGCCAACTTCCTCAGCATTTGTGGCTGTAATGAATCAAAGTAACAGCTTTCTGGAATATATAAAGAAAATGGAGAAAAACTTCAATACTTTTATGGTATCACATGGCTTCACGTATTGACTCGCAGAATATATTCAAGTGACTAGATATGATTGTATTGCTTTTGGAGAAACTAGGTGTTCTAATACTGCTAGGGTTAATGAAGATTGTCTGTTGGTTAAACTAATGAGTTTGTGACTGTGATGCTAAGCAGTTGGCACTGTGGAAATCCTGGAAAACTAGCCTTGATGATTGAATTGGTTGTAGTGAAATACATAAAGGTCATCTTTGACAATCTTATCAGATAAATTTTGTGGATATGAAGAAAAGACATTTATACACACAAAAGCTATTCATTTGAAATGGTCATGTTTAATCACCTAAGTTTGTTAATGCATCTTGCTATCTCAGAAATACCTTGGCTCACTAAATCCACATTTATTCTACACAGCATTTTTTAAAGTAATGAATGTTAACTTTATTATTAAAGGTTTGGTAAATATATACGGAGTCTGAGATATTCAGCATTTTTGTGGAAATCTGAGAGGTACACAAAAGCCAGAGTCATCAGTGGTTGTGTGAGATGTGGGAAGATCAACCGTTTACTTTTTGCCAGACTTTTTCTTTCTGCCTTTGTGCCCAGAAGGCCTTGGGAGAAAAACAGAAGGTTACAGGGAACTTCCCCAATATTTTACTTCTCCATGGAGCACTCAGATCAGATTTCTGCCTCGTAGGAATGATGAGTTGGTTGCAGGCAACAAACTCTCTGGGATAAACTTTATATTAATAAGTCTTATCTAATTCCATGCCTACATTTTAATCTTTCTGTGGATGATGGACGGATGAGATTGTTTGTTTGCATGCTCTATGCTGATATTTTCCTAACTTTGTACATTCTTGCTCTCTAGAGAGTTACTGGCTTGCTCACTTGTTTTTATGTTACTGTCTTCACGTAAGTCATTTCTGCATCAATATATTATATAAGTACATGATGACAGCTCTTAAATCTAATTTAGCAATGTTTTGACCCATATGGTATATGTAAGTGAAAAAAAAAAAAAACTTGCTCAAGTTTTGTTCTTCTCAGCTTTGTACTGTTTTAGAATTAGTATCGCTTAGTGTGTACATCTTGAAAAATAGAGCAGTTTTGACTCTTATAAAAATGCTGGAATACAAGTCCTGAGAGAATATTTTTATTGTGTAAGAGTAGAATTAAAAATTAAGGATGAAGAATTCTTTCTATTTTTTAAGAGCCAAAGAACATCTTGGGAGATACGGGTACAATCTTGCAAGAGAGTAGACTTACTATTGAGCACTGGCTCAGAAGCTCAGCTTTATTTCTAAATAGCAGGGAAAAAAGTCCCTTCAGGAAAGAGTGTTAATAGAAAAGAAAGGACAAACTATTGAACAGGCAACAATACAACCTTTATGTATTGCAGAAATCTTACAAGAGTTATTGCTGAATGATTGTGTAGATATAATGTGCCTCTGTGTGTAATGTGCCTTTGCATGTAATTCCTTTGAAAGAATAAGAATGCAGTTTGGTGAATTGATATTATTAAAGCCATATACATAGAAATAAGTAGCCTAAAAACATTGAAATTTGCTAGTTTGTACAGACTGAATTCCATAAACATCAAGAGCATAATGAATGCCTGTTAAAGTTGGATGAGGCTCTCATGCAATAAAGCCAAATCCTCAAAAGATCTAGGTAGCTGCAGATCCAGGGAAGTCTGGGTTATGTTTGTCTTTCTATTACAAACTGCCTTTCCTATTAAGAATAGAGATATATGCATTTAAAGTTCTCTGTTGTAGGAGAAAGGTATTTAATTGCACACACACACAGACAGAAATGATAATATCTGTTTTTTCAAATGTGGTGGGTTTGTGGTTGTTTGGCATCCTCTGCAATAAGAAATCAAAAAATTTAGTTCATGATAAATGAATAAAGTAGAGGAACCCCTGCCTCAGGATTGACTAGATCACCTTGCAAGGGCAAGGAATTTGCCCTTGAGTAAGAAAACGATACGAATACCATGTTGAACTGGAGTCGCTCAATACTTTCACTCTTAAATGGGGACTCACGTATGTTGTGCTGTGAATACTATCCAATTAATGCTGGATAACAAACAAGTCACTGCTGAAAATAGCTTTTGAAATAAAATGTATTTTTAGAAATTATTTAGAAGTTTTGCTTACAAATTATTTAGAAATCAGAGAAACATCACAGAGGAAAAAGACCAAAATGGAGATGATTTTAGAAGGTATTTATTTAAGGTAATCTTAAATTCTTTCTGAATTAAAACATTTTAGACATGAAAGTCCAGACCATTCTGTAAAGGCAGTTTGATTAGAGTTTTTCAGTAAACACATTTGCAAAGAAACATTTGAGATACTCAACTCATGTAAATCAATTTTGCTTTATTGCCTTTAGTGCAGCTTCACTAATTTTACCAGTAGAAGATCTGCTCCATCACCTCTTGGATTTTGGCTAATCTCTGCAGATATCCACAGAATAAAATCATGACACACAATCCTGCACGCATATGTTCTATAGTACTTAAAGAAAGTGTGTTCTCAAAAGTGCCAGATCAGCACTGTGAAATGTGAAAGCAAAGCTCAGTTTGAATAGTCCAAAACACATCTACATGCAATATGACAGTTCTGACACTATCTTATGAAATCTGATGCTTTCAGGGTGTGTAAAATGGAAACATTTTTCCTCCATTTATTAGCACCATATGGGAGAAGGAATGAAACCCCAAATATAAAATGCGGATCCAAACATGAGAAAGGGCTTGCTGCAATTTTTGCCATGCAGTATACGTGTCTTTGAAGTGGAAGGCAGGCATGTCACCCACCTTCTTTGAACTGTGGTATTGCACAAGCTCGCGCTGACATGGCACAGCTTGGTGGCATTCTGCAGCGGGAGCTGCAGGTGTGTGACGTGCCTTTTGCTCCACCGAGGTGTCGCACAGTTCCGCCGTTTCTCATGTCTTTGTTTTTGGAATACAGTTTCTGACAACAAACAGAATTGATGAGGAGAGTCAGCACTGAGATAATACATGTAATATGTGACATTCTGATGTCCAGATTTATGTGCCTTATGATGTCCACACACATGTAAAAGCCTTTCATAGTATGAGCTAGGATGTTTTACCTTGAGCAAAAGAATACATTTTATTTATTTGCTCCAGGTGTTTCTGTGCCATCTGTCATCATCAGATATGTCGAGAGCTATGTCCTTCAGAAAATACTGTTCCCGCTTTGAAGGAGTGGACAATTTCAGGTAACAACATGAGCAGGAAGCTTATTTTTGTAATTGTAAATTTTGTTGATATGAAACTTTTCCAATTGAATACGTGTTGATATAGGCACCAAAGTACTCAGTCTTAGTTGTTATTATTTATTAAAGTTTATTACATGCATCTGCTTACATAGTTTTTCCCTTAGCTGTGCCCATTTAATTGATAAAGAAAAAATTATGAAAGTGGTTTGGTGCTCAACATTTTGGAAGCAGAAAAGTATTTCTAAGGAGAAAAATGACATTTTAAATGAACAAAAATCTTTAACAATTTTAACAAAATTTGTGGTCCCAGTTTGGATCTTGTTTGAAATAGCTACCTTAGCATAATTCCATTTGTTTGAACTAATATACACTGATTAATACAGAGATACGTACTAGCTTGATATAATGTATGCTTTACAGAGAAACATGCCATTGCATTAATAGTGGTTAAAGCCAGTTATTTCTATGTTTGACATATTAACCTGTGTAATATTTTCAGTTAAAATCCAGACCATAGTAAATAGTTGTATGTGTAGCTTAGGGCAGAATAAACACACAGTCTTCTTAAAAAAATTAAAATCCTGGTGACGTAAAAGTGTTACTTTCTTTTTAAACTATTTATCTGTGAAGAATATCTTTCCTTCTTTTGTGCTTAGTTTGTATTGCAAATCCTAAATACTGTCTTCTAATAATTTATCTGTCACCTTTCCAATTATTTCTGTTTACTTTAACTGAAGTCAGAAAGGATATTAATATGCTTTTGAAACTGGTAAAATATGCACATTGATGAAAAGCAGGTATTTTTTTAAAGCACCTGTAAGTCTTTGAGCTGTATTTGGGGGCTGGGGATAAAAAGAAAAGATGCAGCATTCCATTGTTTGTAGAGGATGGGACAAAAGTGGAACATATTCCTTATTATTCACATTAGGAAGTTTATATTCCAAGCGTTTCATCTGACAGTACAGAGCTAATCTTATATGTTGGTGGACACTTGCATCTTCTGTCGGACCCAGGAGTACTTTGCCTTTCCCTGGCTCAGAACCAAAGTCTTGCCTCTCTTCTCTGACCAACAGTGCTCCAGGTCAATGCAAAAGCCCTCAACAAAAATCATGGCAGTTTAAGAATTAACCTTTTCCTGATCATTGTATACTTTAAAGAAACCCTTGCAGGGTCCTGTACTAGCAGTACACAATAGCAGTGCTTTACCATATGGTAAGATATGTTCATGATCAACATGAACTGCTCTGTGCATGGGCTGTTGCTCTTCGTCCCTTGCCACATGTTCCCTACACTGCATTTGTGCTGGTGCTTGTACCTACGTGGTTGGGTGGTGAGCTGGATCAGCGGACCCATCCATCTGTAATTTAATCCTTTTTCAATTACATTTAATCATTAATTTGCTGGGTTTGTTTGCATCTAGATCAACTCCCTATTGGTATACTTAAAATTTATAAAACAGTCTGGGCTGGGCAGTACAGAGAACAGGCTATATGACTGTAAGGAGTTTTAAAGAAGACTAGGAATCCTCATCTTGGGAAAGAGGTGGACAGGGAAGGACAGAACCATGAATAGAAATTGACTTTTTTTTTTACAATACACAAAGTAGGAGTCATCAAATGAAATTAACAGGTAACACTTAAATAAACGAGACCAACAAAGGAATATATTTTCAGTACAGCATATAATTAAAAGGTGAGCTTTTTCTCGCAAAGCATGTTGTAGAAATCAAAATTTGTTAAAATTCATAAAAGAAATTTTCAGCTAGGGCTACTAAGCACAAAGATGGTGAGAATCTCTGTCTCAGATACTCCCCATGCTCTAAGTGCCAAGAGCTTTGAGAGTTTACAGAGGGAAATATCACTGTGTGCTTGCCTCGTTTCTTTTACTCTTTGCCATGGCATCTGCTATTGGCCACGAGCAGAGGCTGGATACTGGCCTAGATGGACCTCTTTAGTCTGACCCAGTGCAGCCATTCTTATGTTCTTAACAACTGCAGCGTTTTTTCACCCTGCTTCCCCAGTATATTTCAACCTTGGAGCTCAAAAGGCCGGAAGGTCATTGTGTCCTGCTGACAGCTCAGCACTGGCCTTCTGAGCTGGGAAGTGCCGATAGGGCAGTCAATTCAGGCCGCCTGTGATGGTATTTTTACACTGCAAACTTCCTCCATTGGGAATTATCTTGAGATTATAATCTCAGCATACTTTAAAGACTACAAAATAGATAATCTCGGGAAAACAAAGTCAAATCTAAAATTTGTATTCAGATTGGTAAAAAGCAAAAATAAGAAGTCTTTTATAGCAGCATGTTCCATGGAATAATTATGCAAATCATCACTAAGGAAACAGGTGTTAAGTATTTTAATATATGAAAAGTTTAAGGACAAGTGTGGATTTGGGGTGGAACATATTGTTTTAAGCTATATTGTTTTTATCAATCTAAAGTTTTGGGAACTGCTGTTTCCCAAATCAACAGTAATTCCCCCACCTTTTTCTCCCCCACTGTCCCAAATTATGAGGCTGTTGTCTAAATTCATAAACCAAAACTGTTATTCTTGATATTAAACCCTACGTAATTATTGCTATATTCATTTGGTGTGACTGTTTGGGAAGAAATAGCTGCAGTCAAAATTTGATTCAAACACTTTCATTTTTGCAGGATGAAAATTGTCTAGAAATTCCAAAATGTAAAACTCTACTAGGCAGTTCCTTATTTCTTAGATCTGAAACCAAACTGCATATACTTCTCATGACAACAACTTGTTCTTTCATTTGAGCTCATTATATAACCTGGAAGTAACTAAATACTTGGGTTCAAAACCTGAATTGAATTCTTACATGAAGTGTCACTTCTACTCTTGTGTCTAGTTTATAGTAAAATATAAAAACTGCAGTAATCAGATTCAAAAATAACATCTATGTAACTTGTAGAAGGTTTATAAACAATTAGTGCCACATTTTCTTGCCATGAAGGGTACTTACATAGATTTCAAAAGGGAATCAGCTCATGTAGTTGATACTACAGTATTCCCGGAAGAACCATTTTTATCTGTGCGACTTCTCAGTGCAGACCATGGTTTTGGGAGCCACCTTAGCTGAATGATTCTTTCTTCCTCTGTCTCCATATAGTTCTGATCATGGTCTCAAAGGGATAGTTCTCCGTTCCAGGGTCTTGAAAAACATTCTCTGTTTACAGTTTTGCTTATATGTATATTCATATTTATGCATATTTATACATGCTGCAGAAAGAAAAAAATGGATTTTTCCTTGGCTTATGTGAGAATAAGTGGACTATGGATAATATTGCTTATGAAGGCTGTTTTAAGTATGCTGACTGAAGTCAGTAAATATTACTCTGTTACTGCATGGGTGGTTTGCTATACATGTGAGTTATCTGCTACATTAAGTGCTGAAGCTTGGAATGGGCATTTAATGACCTTAAGTAGGTAGAATGTTAGGTACCATTTCATTTAGCTTGTTCTTAACTGGGTAAGGAAAGTGTCCGTGATGTGTATGCATTCTGTGTGCCTAAGCTGAAAGGATTTAAGTTCCCGTACTCTCTCCCCTCTCTCTGCTTTGCCTTCTCTTTCCCCTCTCACACAAGCTCTAATTTAGAACAATGCTTAAGCATATGCTTAACCTTTTATTTTAATAAGCACACTTATTTCAGTGGGACTTGAGCAGTCTCTTGAAGCTGAGTATGTGCTTAAAGTTTTTCTCTGAACTTAAATGCTTTCCTAGTTCATCATTCTTTGGGCCATTATATTTTCTGCAATTTAAGCATATGTTGCTATTTACTGTTGAATAAATTGTTAAAATCTGAGTGTAAGTGCATAATCCTACTTGAAGCTGAGTTTTTCTTCATTTCCCCTGACTTTCTAGGATTGCTAGTAAACTGCATACTGTCAATAATTTCTTAAACTCTGAAAGAGATCAAAAGATTGACAATTTTAGGGTAACCTTCATTTTAAGGATTCATAATGGTCTCATAAAACATAGCAGGAAAGTAAACCGATATAGAGAAAATGGAAATGTGTGCATTCTGTATGCTTACATAAAAGTTCATTTGTATGTGAAGTAAAATCATTCCAATATGTGGGAGTTTTTCCTCCAAAAGTTTTTACTCAAACTACTATTATTTCAAATGTTTTCCGCTCATACAAAAGGTAAATGATTGCTATTAATGGTTAGTCATGTTTAATTTATACTTTTTTCTATTATATGCAGGCTCAACCCTTTCATCCTCTGTAACTTCAATAGTCTGCATGCTTCTCATTGCACAAATCCGTACAGCCTATTTTTTAAAGTTTTTTTGGCTCATTTAGATTTTTTTAGGGAGATTATATATGTATACATGAGTAGTGTAGCATCAAGCAATGGAGATCTGCAGTAGAAGTCCATGCATACTTTATTAGTCACATTGCAGGAAGATTTGAAGCAGAAAAGATGTTAGCTCAGCATAATGAATGTCTGCCAGCCATTTTTTATAATGACTAGCTGCAGTTCTTATTGTATGTCAAACCTTATGCTGTGCTGTACTGTTAGCTTTCTTGTTTGGCACAATCAAATGATGTAATGTATCCCTAGAAGTGTAGCTGGATCAAAGACATATACAAGAAGGGGTTTTTTTCTGCCAGTAGTATTGTTGCATATTTTGCTAAAATTATAGTGCAGATGATAACAAATACACGATCACTTATCATTTATAATGCATTGTTCCTGCTCTGCAGTAAAGAAATTACTAGAATGGACAGCTTTGCTTGCCACAAAAGGAATGTTTAGATATTAAGTAGACCAGCAGGTGTTCAAAAAAAATCCCTTTATAATTGTAATATTGACCTATGCTCACTGATGCAAAGAACTGTAGTTAAAAGGAAAGTGCTTTCCTTTCCAGGTATTAATATAGCCCCGCAATGCAATACACCCAATTTTTTTTTCCTGTCCTGCTCATTAAAGAGCAAAGATTTCAAGGTGAGCCAGCAACCTGAAAAAATAGTTGAAATGCAATATATTTAACTATAGTTTAAGAACTCGCCAGTTTTACCTATTTCAGGAACTATGCAAAGGCATGGGAAGCTTGCTTATATTTACTTCGGATGTAAAATCTGCAGCACTGTAGAAGGACAATAGAACTGTATGGTATGTGTATTCACTTTGGTGATAAATGCCTCATTCCTTCTTTAGAGGATTATTAAAAGAGTTCTCTGGAGGAATAAAATGGTGGAAGTCACACATTTAATAGCTCAGGTACAAAGAGTCAGATTGTGCCAGTTGGCAAAAGTTAGCAGGAAGCTGTCACAATAAATGGCAGCAGCTGCTCATAGTTCTAAAGAGTATGTCCCAGTCAGAACTGAAAACTGATGGCATCTACATTAATACTACCTTAATGGTCCATCTGCTGCTCCATAGGGTCCCTAGCTGCTGTATGGAGTCATAGGCATTTGACAGGCAGTCTCTGTATGCCAGACACACATCGTGCCAAATGTTTTAGGCTGCTTCGTATCGTTCTGATCTGTCAAACTTTCCCTATCATTTATCAGGCAAGGAGTTATGAGGGATTTTTTTTTTTTTTTTCCTACACATCATTGGCTTTTAGCATTTGGGGCAGCCAGGAATTTGGAAGGAAAGGTATTTTGGTTACTTTTTTTTTTTAATTGAAAAGAATGAAGAATAACCTCAGCTGCTTGACACACTGTAAGCTATGTTAACAAAGCAGTGTGACAAACCCTGTTGAGAAATCACCAGTTCCTTGTTATAGCTTATAAATCTTTTTACTGTTGCAGGTAGAAAATTAAATACAAATAACCATCAGAGAACTAATAGTGTTGACAGGCTCAGTATTATAGCACTAAATTTGCTAAAAAACAGTTAATTTCTAAACACACTGCTGCATAAGTATTTTACAATTTCTTATAAAATCAGTATCATGTATATATCAAACAGCTTCATAGGTCCTTAGAAATTCTACTAGTAATGTTGGAAAAAGGTTTATTTAACTGCTAAAGAAGAGAGATACTATATATATTTTTATACATACATAATAGCCATTCATTGCTCATATTATGATATAAGATATAAGAGGATACAACCTACTCCATCACTGGAATGTTAAAACTGTGTACTTTCTTAGAATCCTTTATGCTATATTAATTATAGGTATAATTTTAACTTATGTAACATGCACATTATCATGTTAAAGTCTCAATAGTGTTAAAACTGTTTGTAAGAAGTCTGCCCCAGTATTGTCTAAACATGAATAGAAGCAGAGCTGTAGCATATCCACTGCCTTTGGACATTCTGTATCTTGCAAAAAGCAAGTATCATTCTTTGCCTGTATCTTGTTCCCAGAAGGCAGCCTATTTCCAGTAAAATTGGAAACTCTCACAATTTGCTTTTTGTGGTTGTATAGCTGCAGTGAAAATGCACTGTATATTTAAATCTGCCATTTGTGCAAAAATGATGAAGTTAGCACAGAAAATCATCCAGGCTATCAGTAATGATCAAGGTATAAATGCTTAGAGACAGAGATCAGGATGTCAGCAGAAATGTCACCACTACTTTTCTCAGTACATGTTTTGATTTTCCTAGCTGGATTCATTGAAATCAGCCAGGTGCTTGAAATTGCATGATACTCCTTTTATTTTTTCTTGGACTGACTGTGCCATGAACTATGGAAAATCAGTGAAAGGCTCTTACTCAATTTCCAAGGAGAGGCTTTAGGATTTTTCCTTTTTTCTTTTCTTGGAGTTAGTCATGGGAAAACCAGTCAGCCACGGGAAGTACTGGACACTATTAATCATATGTGCTGTAGCCTGAATATGTTGAATTATTCCATGCTTAGGAACATATCATCTAATAATATTTTCTGAATGCAGAGCTGGCTGATGTGACGTGCTGTCTTGTCACCAGCACAGCAGGCTGTGTATATGTTCTTGCTGTGCAGGGGGCCCTTAAACATACAGTTTTGTTCGAGTTCTTATCTCTGCTGCCCTAGTATAAATCATTGGTTATATAACTTCTTCCATTGTGGTTATAAAATAGTATTTAATTCCTAGGAAGCTATTCTGTGAGAGAAAGCGTGTGCTTTGGGATTAAGAGTTGTATTCTAGCACTTCAGAAAGTGAAAAGGGCAGATGCAAGCACAAATGCATAGGTTGTAAAACAAAGGAAATCATTTCTGTAAATAACTAAACCTTATCAGAGTGCTACCTACAGCCTTATTATAATGTATTTGTGTCTCTAGAAAACTGCCATCAAAAGACTGTCTCTAATCTCTGAAAATTTACCAAGATGTCTTGATTTAGCCACAGGTGATTTAGATATGGATAATGAATTTTAAGTGTAGGATTCCTCAGCTATATTTAATTCATCAGAATGAGCAGTGTTTGTAGGGAACAGAGTCTGAGGGAATGGTTAAGGCTCTCTGGCTCAGCACCTCTCTTGCCAGGCTGCTCCCCGGCAGCAACGGGCTCAGACCAGAATGTGCCTAGGAGGACATCCCACGTGTGGTGTGTCCCATGTGAGCGGGACCTTGCGTGGAGGCTGTGTACCCATGCTGTGTGTGTAATGCCAGCATGCCCACGTGTATAAGACTAGCTAGCGATGTGCTGGCTGGTACTTGTACACACATTGTTCTCCAAGGTTTCTTGGATGGAAATAACAGAGCCCAACTGCTACACAAATAGTAGGAAATCAGTGAGAGTAGTTGTCAACAGTGGCGTGGTGTTGCCTCAGGGAAGATGCTCTTCTATGCCCTCACTGAACAAAGCACTTAAAAATTCCTGTGACTTCCCATTCCAAGCCCAGCTAGCATGTAGCAGCCGTTCGATAGGTTTGTGACTGTTGCAGGTCCCTCCTGGAAGGCTCCGGTTAGACCAGCTGTTGTCAGCAGCCTGGCAGAGGAGGTGCTCCCTTCCTCCTTACTGCCTTCCTCCAGCCTTTGCTAGTTTATCTGCTATGAGATCAGGGACTTTATGTGATCTCAGACTCAATCTCTATTTAATAATTTATTTCTGGGAAAATACTGTGGGATGAACCAAAGAGACTGTGCTTATTTTTACACACATTTAAATGCTTTGCTGGGCTGAAAACCCTAATTTCCTGTCACAAACTTGTTGTGAGGCCCAACATCACTTTTAAGATTTGCTTTGGGGTCTTGTGAGGGCCCCTGCACACCAGTGGACATGAAGGGGTTAAGGAGGGGCCCAATTATCCCTGCCAGCTGTGAGCCACCCAGCCCGTTTAGGAACAGCTCATATAAAAGAAACTGCAGCTGAGGTAGCCTGGTTTAGCAGAGGAGCATGGCAAAAGCTCTCCTGGAGAAGGTGTGAAAAGACTGAGGAGAGAGACTGGAGCAGAACAGGTAAAGACAGAAATGTTGCTTTACAGTTGTTTGTTTATGTGGGTTTTGGGCTTGGAGCCAGAGGAGAGGGTGGTCTGAGCTTCCCCTGCAGAAAGCAGAGTGGAAGTTATGGTTACAAAGAAGCAAATAATTAGTGGTATCCCCTAAAAGAGAAGATGGAGTTGGATTTACAACCCTTCATCCTTGAGGTATGAATTCAAACTTTTTCTAAGAAGAAATGACCCTCCCCCAAGCTGGTTTGGTTCACCTGTAGCTCTTTCTGCTGAAGGATTTCTGTACCAAAACCTGGTTTTTGGGTCAGTTTGGTTCTGTAGAAGCTCTGTGGGACCATGTCGTAAGTCATATCTAGAATTTGGTAACAGAAAGGTAAATTCTGGGCAGTTATGCGAGGTAGCCATGAGGCCGCGGGGCCTGTTAGAGCGGATGGAAGCAGAAAGCCCTGTGAAGCTGCATGCGTTTGGTGTGGCCGGTGTCCAGCTACACAGGTGTCCTGTGTCAGATGCCTGAGCAAGCAGCTTCAAAGCTACCCTCTGCATTACAGGAATTTAGCATTGTGGTGTTAGGTTTTTTGGTTAAAAACAGGAATCCTGTTATTAGGCCAAATAGGTTGTTCCTTGGAGGTGGGGGTGTGTGTTCACAGCTGTAGAGTGTCATCTAATTTTCTACTGTTATCTTATACCACTGATCAGTGTAAGCTTATTGCCTCGTTTGAAACTGTGTTGTACCAAACTTGGGGCACGTTTCCTGCATGTGTGACTATCCGACAGGTGTGCATAGGCTTTCATTTGGCTGTATGTGTAGCACAAATCACAATGCACAGATCCTTTATCCTTGATGCTAAAAAGTCTGTGCACTAGGGTAGGTTTTTTTTTTTTTTTTTTTTTTTTTTTTTTTTAGACATTTAGGAAGCATGGAAACAGTGAAATCTCTACAGAACCAGCAGTACTATATCTCCTGCCTCTGAATTCAGCCTGTATTTAATGATATCAATTGAGGAAGGTTATAAGATATTTTTCCTCATTTACTGTGACTCAAGCTTAAGTGATGGGATTAGATGTCCTATGCACTGACTGGATAGGCAAAGCCTTCCATAAAGCTGTAAGTTTTTTCCAGGATCTTAAGCAGCAGAGTTGATATTGGCAGTGCCTTCTCTGCCTCTTCTTCCAAAGCTTGAGGCAACTTTTCTGTTTCTTCTGTGCATTCATTTCCAGTAGGAATTGTATATTTGATATGCATATAGGAATTTGTTTTATATTTTGTTATGTAGAGAACAGAATTGGTTATGTTTCAAGAAGGAAAACTTTGTCCATATTTTCTCCCATTTCTAGTTGTTGTAATGGAAATGAATGGCCCTTCTGTTTAAAAATGAAAAATCTTCTCATTTCTACACATTTCAGTACGCTGGGTTGACAAATAAGATGTTTTCCCTGGAAGCTCTTGGATAACAACACTTGTAACCCAAAGCATCATGTTAAGTGCAATCAATTTTAAGGCACTTCATGTAAGTAAAGGCCTTAAACCTTGATTTATTACTGCAAAACCTGTATTGACATCGGTGGGAGAGACATTCACAGTAGAAGACTTTGCAGAGTGCATTCTACTATAAAAATTACTATATTAGCATTAGCTTTGTATTCAGAGGGGAAAATCTCAATAGTCAAAGACTCAGTCTTTTTGTTTTTTGTTTGTTTGAGTATTGAACTGAACACTTAAAAATTCCCAAAAGAAGTGGGAAGAGAACAAAGTCAGAAAATTAAAACTATGCAAGAAGTCAAATTGTTATAGGTAGGTCAATAAAAGGGATAGAAATGCGTACACTAGAAGAAAGCTATTAAAAGGTGTGTGTGTGTGGGAACCCTTTAATGGTGAAAGTTTGACTTAGACTGGTGCGTCTTTAACTGGTACAATGCAGGGGGTGGGGATGGGGATCAATACCCCAAAAGCACTAGTATGCTGGTTTAAAAAAAAAAAAAAAAGGAAAAGACAATCTTACTGAAAGACTTCTTCAATGTGTTCATATGCATGCTCAATCCTCTTTTCCCTGGTTGCCTAATTGATGTTAACTAAGTAAGCACTGATGGCAGAGCAATTTGAGATGTAGCTTGGTTTATTAGCTCAAGACCTGTGGTTGCTTAATCATTTGAACTTTGACTGCTCACTGAAGAGGAGGAGGGAGGGAGAAAAAAAAAGAAAAAAGAAAAACATTATCTTTGTTTTTTCCTACCTAAATCAATTTTTCTGCTGTATGCATATGTGTAGTTCAAAAATAACATTTCTGTTCACTATATATATATTCATGTAGGATCCTATCTCTTATTTTTGCAAAACTTGCAATACCTGATAGGAAACTTTGATTCATTTTTAGGGCTTGAGAGCTAATGAGCATGGCTGTTAAAATGGTAACCCGTAAGAATGGTGTCAGAGTGAGAAATGTATGAGCTATAACGGACCCTTTTGTGTGTCGTCAGGTCTAGTCATGTCCTTCATCAGATACTGACTTGTAAATGTGCTTGTGAACTGATGAGGCCTGCTTTACAAAGATGCTTTTTTGCATGAAGTTTATTTGAAGGTTTGTATTCTTGCTGTTCTAAACTGAAGATTGTTCTTAAACGCACTGCTGTGATAGTTAGAAACCTTGCTTTCAGGCTGAATTTATTTATGGTCAATTAATCCCATTTGTTCTTATTCCTGTACTGTCATGCAAGTTAAATAAATTTTCCTTGCATTTTTTCTCCCTCTACTCTTCTCTTCTGATATGCATATAGACCTTTTCTCACTAGCCCCTTACTTTTTAATTAGGCTTAACAAGCCACATAATTGCAGCCTTGTATAAAGAGATCCTCTCTTTTTCTGATCCTCCCAGAAGTTGTTCTGTGCATATCTTCTGCTTTGAATTAATATCTCCCGAAATGCATGACTAGAATGGTACGCAGTATTTCAAGTGAAAGTCTCCAGTATTTGGAGCAATGATATTAATATTTCCTAGGATCTAACAGGAATATATTTTAGGATTACGTTTGCTTTTTTTCTTGGCTGCATAACATTGGTGTCTTAGTCAGCCTGTGATCAGCTAGTGCAAAGGAGGAACATACGGAGATCTGGTTGTTTCCAGCTGATGAGTTGGTGTATGCTTGGTTTATGCAATTACATAGCCAGCTGCTTGGGATATGTCATTTGCAGGAAGATTTGAGAGGCAGCAAAGTATATGCATAAAAGACTGAAATTTGGGCTCAAGTGCAAAATGTGAATGTGAGCACCTAAAGCATCCAACAGTCAGGCCTGTTGCATGACTGTTATATAGAGAGGGAACATCTGTAAAGTGTGGAAATGAATGTATGTCCGGATTTCAAACACTTGGTGAATTTTGCAAGTATTTAGTTTAGATTTGGGCATGTTGCTCCTGCTTTAAAAAAAAAAAAAAAAAAAAAAAAGTTTGTGAAAATGAGATGCAACCACAGTCTGAATAGTGCTAATGTAAAGGCTATAATATGTTTTGAATTTGTGTAATAACCATGATGTGTATTTTTGACTCCAGTTTGTTAACTTCTATGTGATGCTGCTTGAATGATGTTCAGCTTTAGGTATGAACTACAGCTATCCAGCTAAGAGCTTGCTCAGTGAAGAAAAATCTGTGACACCCATCTCTTTCTTCTGAGTGGGGAGTACTGGGGGAGAATGCTAGCAATTATCTACTGGTCTATGGTTTCCTAGAGATTGAGCCCAACTGTGGTAAATTCAGCTGCTTTAACTTATCAGTGTCAAGGCTGTGGCAGGTAAATTAATTTAATCAATTAGGAATCAATCTCCTAATTTGCTTTGATTGATTGTGTTATGTTTTGAGACAGGAGTGAATCTAGTCCTTGTGGCTACATCTATCCTAGTAAATTAAGTGTTCTGGAACTGGGGCCAGAGGTCTTGGGTGGAGAACCGCCAACAGCTCTCCTGGGAAACTGTTCAAACTAGATGGCCTCATGAAAACTCTACATCGGTCCTGTGCATAGGCATTATTTGGGAGAATTCTTGTTGGCATGGGCTAAAACAATTCTGATAATTTTACAGTATGGGTGATCAATTTGCAGTGCTAAAGAATGGATGGTTGGAATGGAAAATGGGATGAGTGCAGTGCCAAAAGAAAACTAATCTAGACAAGTTAGACCCACAAACTGTGTAGAAGTGATTTTTCATTATAAAACATGGATTTTACCCCTCCCCCCCCAAAACCCCACTCTAAAAACTTGAATGTCTTATTTTCTGGACTTTGAGAGATGTATTCCACGTTCTACATGCAACTGCATGTCAAATGAGAGACGCATTCCAGGACAGTTAATAGTCTGGTATTTACCTGTGAAGATAAAGACTAATACTGAAGGTCCTTCGAAACTGGGCAGGGCAGATACATGATCTGAAGTTTTTCCTAGGGAATTCAGTAACCAAGAGGCTGCTGGATATTTTGGGCATGCTGGTTCTCTGATACTTTCAACCCACTTCAGACTAGGAATCTTTTTTTAACGGAAATCTTTTAAAACCTTTTCTGCCCATCTCTAATTTCATTTTAAGGGTCTCATTTTTTTAACAGAAAATATGAACATCTCTTTCACACTCTTGAGGAGTGAACCTTCATTCTTCACCCGCAGTCCTGCCAGAAAGGGAGAACATGCTGCCAACATCTTCTAGCAGCACTTAAGAAAATATGAGAAGAAATTGGCCTTGTTTTTTTGCTTAGAAAAATGTACATAACTTTTTCCACAAAACAGGCCTATTTTAGAATGGACATACCTTTAAAAATACTTTCTGTTTTTGTGTATAAATCATATATATTTCTCAGATGTTGCTGCTGTTGCCCAGATGTTCCAGGTCTGCTTTGTTGAACTAGATAACGTTTGTACTAAGAGGGGGTACCTCTGGGGTCCCTGCCCCAAAGATATTCAGTGTGCTTTTCTCTCTACATATTTAACATGCTATTTCTTACTGTTATTATGAAGGTTACATTAGTTTCCAAACAGTATATAGATTTTTAAAGATTGTTCACTGCCTACTGGTTAACATTTTCACACTGTATTACATTATAGGCATTTTCTCTGAAAGTGTCAAGCATTTTGTCAGCCAAAAGTGAGCTTTAATAAAAGTCAGGCTCTGACAATTTTCTGGAATAACCCAGAGCTCGGCTTTAAGCATGTATGTGAACAGGATGTGAAGGCTGGATCTCCTGATGAAAATTAGCGTGAGCGATTACTGCACTCGACTGACACCTGCATTTCAGTTTCTTCTGTGCTTGTGCATTCTATCAGGTTTAGGAGCTTAGAAGGAAACTGTCACTCATTTTAGCTAATCAATCAAAGTTTGTCACATTCTTGTGTGTTTTCACTAAAAACCCAAACTGGGACACCAGATGTGGTGAATACATGGACAGTCTATGTTTTTGTATGAAAACATCTGATGTGACAAAAGAGCAATGCAATGCAAGTTTGGCTTGGAGCACATACTTTTTTTTGTCACATGCACACTCATGAAATGTTTTCATAAGCTATGTCTCTGAGACTGCCCTCACTAATTTAATTTGAGAAAACATTCTCCAGCTATTTTACTGCAGATTGTGTCTGTTTTTGCTGTTTGTCCATAGTAGCTAGAAAAAGAAAGCTTGGTTGAGGAATAAATGAAGCATTTGTTAGTATAGGTCTCTTCAGAGCTTCACTTTACAACTGTAATTTTTAGATACAGTGGATAAATAAAAGACACTTACATGAAAAATCTTAAGATATTTGGGGTCAGTGCTACTTGTCCTTGCCACCTCTTCCTTTCATTCCTTGAGTGTGAGGCAGCACTAGCTGCTTTTGAAAGGGCCTACAAACTTCTTGCCAAGCATTTGTGAATGCAGTTCCAAAATACGCTCCAGAAAGTTCTCACTGCAGTCATTTATAACAGTGCAGCCTGTCAGGAGACCTCTGCAGAAAATGTACAAGCTAGTGACCGGGAAGGGTAGGTGTTAATGATGACCTCTTCTCTGAGAGAAAAATCCAACATGTTGATACTTCTGCTTAGGATGGACTTTTATGTCAGCTGTCCACCTGCAAGTGTATCTTCAGTATGAGCTTTCAACAGTACTTTGCAGTCATAATGGCTTGAAAATAGCAAGTGACTTTGTTTCTTAAAAGGAAACTTTAACAGGCAGTTCTACTCTTCATTTAAAAGAGAGATTGAAGAGCAGTGACAGGTAGACGCTGAAGGGGAGAAAAATCATTATATTGATCTATTTGGGAAAGCTTACAGTGGCAAAGATGACACTCATGTTGATGTTGCTGGGATCCCGTTCCCAAGATGCACAAGAAGTAGTAGTACTATACAGAGCTGTTATACCTGACACCTCTGGGAGAAGGACTGTTCATGCTTAGCATGTGATTCTAAAAGTTACTGTTCCTTACATTTTAAATTAGGATTAATAATAATAATTAAAACAATATTTTTGATGGGCTAGGCTATGTATTCTGGATGTATTACTTTTCATATTACTCTCTCAATATCAGGAGTGTGATATGTTGTGCTATGAGATATGTTTATTGGGTGAATAACACAGAAGGAATGGTAAGAACAGAAGTGGCTAAAGAGAACAAAGCACATTATGAATCCAAGGCTAAAAAGGCAGAACAGATCAAGGAGCAGTCATCAATCAGGAAGGGTTTAGGGCTGGCTCCTAAGGAGAGGAGGGTGCATCTTTCTCCAGTTTGCAGGGTCTCTAAATTTTATGGGAATTCAGCAGCACACTGATAAAGTCTGCTTTTCCAGTTTGATGTTACAAATACCCCAAGATTATAACTGACAACCTAGTCATGTCTAAAATGCAGTTGTGTATTGCAAAACTTCTCTATGCTAGCTAAACTCCAGTAGTTGATGCAATATGATGGCCAGGTCCCAAGTTGCCCACCAGTCAATCTGACTTTTTTTGAAGAAGAATAAGAGAAGGCTGAACATACTAAAACATCAAGCAAAGTCCCAGACCTTCCGCTGTTCTAGGAGGAGAGCAGAAGGCTCCTGGGAGCAGCAGGAAGTATCAGACAGTTGTATCCTAGATGTTAGAAACTGGTAGGGCCTGGGCTGTACTTAGTTCACCTCTGCACAGAAGGACTGAGAAGGGTGGATACTGAAGTGGACAGAAATTCAGAAGCATTTGGGTATACTCCTGCTGCTTCTGCCAGCTTTGGCATTAGGCAAGTTTCTCAATATTTGTTGGTCCTGTTCTTTTTTTTTTTTTTTTTCCCCCCCATAAAGTAGAGCTGATAATTGCCCCTATTCTTAATGATGCTATGGGAATAGGTTGATCCATGTTTGTGAAGTATTTACTAATGTTAAGGCCTTGAGGATAAACAGCCACTCTACTGTTTTCCTCCTGCCATGTCCCCTCCCTCTGATAACTCTGGCCCGTATTTTCGAACTGATCCCTAAAACTGAACATACTGTGAACTGACCTTTTGTCCAGCTGCAGGCTGCCTGCATCTGACAGCCTGATCGGAATGCACAAGTACCTGATTATGTGCATAAACAGTGAATGCATGCAGTTTTGGAGGCTAGTTCTTGGAAACTTGACCTGTAAATGCAATAGGTCACTTTAAATGCATTCGCAATTCTCCTACCTTTTGTGTTTATTCCTAGGCTGACTCTCTCTCACAAGCGCTATAGTGTTTTTTTCTTTTATTTTAATTACTGGGTCTTTATCTTGTTATAGAAATATGATTGCGCCAATATTGTCATTTATATTGAATAGAAGAGAGAGAAGAGAAAGTTTTAATTGATTTCTTCATTCAAACCCAAATAAAATAAACATGGGGAATTATGTGTTATAGTCAGATCTCCTGGTAGGAAAAACTGAGCTAGAATTTTTATGAGAATGGATCTTTCCCTGACAGATTTTCAGAGCTTCATGTTTTTTTCATCCAGGTTGAAAATAATTTATCTTATTTTAGCATTGTTGCTTCTGATCCTGGCCTAAGCAATAAGGAGAAAAGGTGCATAATAACAGCTGATATGTACAACAATAATTTGAAGATTTAATTCAGACTTTTGGTGGTGATGCAAATAAACATCTATTTTTTTTCTAGCTATTCATATAGACAATACATTGGTTTTTAGTGTGTGGCTCAGCTGTTCTTTTTTCCATTTAGAGTTCAGATTTTTTTTAAATAAATGACATATTTTGAGTCAGATACATTCATATATATTCATAAGACCCTTAAAGTTTTGACATTTCAGGACCTACTCTTGCAAGTGGGTTTTTATGATGCTGAAATCCTGGTCAGCCTGGGTCTACTTTGCAGGTGGAGAATCTCAAGTCTCCACAGTGTACTGTTAGCAACAGACTCAGTGGCGCTTTTGCTTGCTATTTTTCACTCAGTTTAAAGGTTTCTCTGCTAGAAACACAGCCTTGAGAGTTGTCTTGTCCCTTGACAGCTGGTGAGAATTGTCCAGGTGACCGGGGGGAGAATGGAACTCCAAACCAAACTGAAATCTGTTCCTTCTGTTGCGCTACCTGCCTCCTTGTTTCTGTTGGCCTTAACAAGAAGTGAAACACAGCTGAAGCCCAAAGCAGATGAGTACATAAGGCACTTGATTATCAATCTCATTCAGTAAATTCTATATCAGTATTAAGGAAAAGTTAGTTTTTATGTCAGACTAGAATGGTTAATTCCTTTATTATTCATTTGGTAGGTAAATTCCTCAAGTTCACATTAGTGTAGACTTATAAAACACTTCTGTTGAAAGTCAGTCAGGAATGGCACCATGTGTTTATCATAAGCTGGCAAGGCTATTGTCTAACTGATTGAGTCTATTCTGATACTCTGGATTCCTGATATAGTTGCGTATTACTGCAAACACCATTTTCATTGCAAAGCTTCTTTTCCTGTTTGTTTGTTTTCATGCTGTAGTGAGGTTCCAGTGGATTGACCAAGAAGGAAATACGGATTTGGATTTTTTTAATTAATGAAGCATTTAGTTGCCAATAAAGTTAATCCTAGTGTACTTGCAACTATTCATTTAGTCAAGTTCAAATGGTTTCAATAAAAAAAATATGCAAAACACATTTTTGAAGTGTCTGTTAGAATGAGATATCCATCACAGTTTTATGTGACTCCCCTCTGTATTTCTTTCTCAATCTAGCTATACTTCTTTAAAGGTGATTAAACTATTCCAACTCAGTTTCACAAATAAAATCTTATGCTCAACCAACAATCAGTTTTACTTCTGGAAATAAAGATACACATTGGTTAGTCAAAACAAATTTTGAGGCATTATCTGGAACTGTGAAAAAGCCTGCTCTCTCTCTCACTTACAGTGGAGTTGCCAATCATAAATGATCATGTGTACAAACATGTGTCCTTCGGGCTATATAAAGAACATCTTTATTTCTATTTTTAAATAGGCTTTATGTTAAATTAGACACACTCAAGTTTCCTGTCAATTTATTTAGTAATAAGAAGCAGTTGGTCAACTAGGGTACTGGAAGCAGATGTGATTAATTTGGATTAAAAAAAAAAGGAAATTCAGAAGCTAGCCAGCTACAGGAGAGCATTACTAGGACAGAAACCTTATCTATTCAACATTTCACTGAAGTTTTAAGTCTCTTTCATTTGGTCTTTCTTCCCCTCTTGTGTTGCTGGTTTGTCTTGAAGCCAGAGCAATGGCTAGTTCTGACTTCCATGAGGAAAAAATATAAATTATATAGGGTCCATATCCACTACAGAGTACTTTCTCTGGCGCGTTAGTAAAGCTGTCCTGGCTGACGTGACTTATGGTACAAAAATAATTCTTTACGCCTTTTGTTCTTGCATTAGAAGATATGGTTCTGCAGAGCCAGACTCTAAAGCTGCGATGCTGTTTTTTTTCACTTGAGACTTCAGTGGAAAACATTTCCCACTGTAATCTTTGTACTGGAAAACATGATGAGAGATCCTGAGAGAGTTGATACAAGCCTTTTGCCATGCATCACCATCCTGGCCCTGGCATAGATAAGAAAATTAAAGAGTTCTAATGGGAGTTTTACTTTTATCAGTCAGATAACTTCACATATTTAATGAAGCTGGTGTGACATTAATCTTGGTTCACACAGCTGCACTCAACTCACTTGCCATTACAGGCTGTGGTGTACCACCTCTGCTGCAAGTGAGGTGTGAGGAAGAAGAAATGGTAGCAGCATTAGGAAAAATCCCAAACATGTTCAGAATGTTTGCATGGTAGTGAATGAGTGTCTTAGTAAAAGAAGGTGGTAGAGGGAAAGGAGAAAAGAAATTTCCTGATGAACTAATTCCAGCACTCATGAGGATGGAAATGCTTTTTCTCTGTGAAGAGCAGGAAGCTGAAAAGGAAATAAGGCAGGCCTCCAGGAAAGGAACATGGGCCTCTGGTATGAATAGTTTGGTAAGTGTTCTAGTAACACTTACTGGATGTTGCTGTTTTAGAAATCACTAGTCCTTCAGGAAGCAGTGAGTGATTAGATGGACCTTGCTTTGTTCATAGCCTGACTCTGCTCTTGTGGTTTCTTTTTCCAAAAGTACCCTGCCTAACTAGCAGCCTGGATCTGTATCTAGGCAAGTTGATCATGGAGTAGATTCAGTGGAACTTAAAATTGGGCATATTTTAATGCAGGCAACTGATGTGACCATAGTTTTACAATCTGATTTTTTTCAAATGAGTGTTTTTATCCATGCCTCCATTATTGTTTATTTAAATGCTAGAAAGACATATATGTGTAGACCATTTTAAGATGAGTGGAACAGGTAGCATATATATTATAATCCAAAAGACATCTCTGATAAAATTTGCTTTGAAATAACTGCTTCTATAATTACTTTCCAGGCTATGCAAAACACTTGCTTGCTGACATAGGGGGAAAAAAGAAAAAAAAAAAAATCCCAAGTTCTGGAAAGGAGTCTTGGGGCACAAACAGCAAGATGGAGAAATTAGTGGAAGTCATTTATTTTTCAGATAATTATGCAGCAATTTATTTCAGCGAGCAGTTTCTTTTCTTTAAATGAATGTATAATTCCTTAGATTCAGTAATTTATGACTTTATATTGATAGCAATCAATATTTTCAATACAAACATGTTCAAATTCTTCTCCTCTTGTAGAAAACAGACATTGCATTTATTTCTAAATAATAGCTCCTTTGTCCTTAACAAAAAAGGAACAGAAATTAAACAACATTTTCAAGACAAAGCAAAGGCCTTATTTTTAAGCTTGAAAAGGAAAAATTCAGTCACACAGTTTGATTTCCTTCTTTTTTCTCTCCTCCCCTCCCTTTCCATATAATTTCAGGTCAATACAGTGCAGGATGCTTTTTTCTTAGCTGGGATAGCTAAAACTCCAGAAGCTTATATGTTCCAAGTGGAACTATAGTTTTATGAACTGTTTGCCAAATCTGGCTGGAGAAATAAAATTATTTAATCACGTTATTTTTTAGATGAGTTACTGTTCGAAGAGAATTTTTTACAGAAGTAATGTACGCAATGTTTTTCTAAATCCCATTTAAGTTTTCAAAAATCTAGTTTGTTTACCTTAGTCTTTAAAATTAAAAATTGTGTCTTAATGTGTAGCTAACTGGGGCAAGGTTTAATTTTAGTAAGTGAATAGATTTAATTTCCCTAAACAGATATTATTGAATGAAATATCACCTCTAGAGGGCACTGTTAAATTGAGATGCTTGGTTTGTATTTTATCATGTAAACTACTGGATGCCTGATTAACTGACCCTTGTATAGAATTTTTTATGGTGATTAGGTATTGTTCATATCCATAAACATTAAATATCTTTAAAAACAGATCATGTTTAAAACTTTTAAGCAAAGCTGTAGATGTTCCTGTGAGCATTGCACCCGAAAGTAAAAATGAGGTGGCTTCAAGCTGGAGTATCAATCAGCAGTGAGAAGACCTAAACAACCAGGATAGTGTAGTCACTATTTGGAGCTACTTACACTTGAACAGACAAAAGTAAGGGAAAAAATAATTACTAATCCAGGACTTCTCTAACTGGCCACCTTCTCAAGTCAGCTTGACTCTAAAGGCTGGAGTGTAGTATGTTGCAGACCTTAATAAGAATGTTTAAACTTTCCATTTTGTATTTCTTAAGATGGACCTCACCTTTCTTTTTCATAAAAGGTGACCATCATCTTGCTGTTGTCACTTGTAATGATTCTGAAATTCTGGGTTTGTAATTGAATACTTTTGTTTCTGTTTTGTTGCATTAACCTTCATTTTCTAACCTGTTTACTCATCCTGGTGTTCATCAGATTTGCTGCTTAATTCATAGCTTCTTTTGATACATATAAACAAGCAGGCCAGTGCATGCCATACAGAAATCTGTATGAATCAAGGTCTGTAAAGTAAATCACAGAACCTTGTAAGCAACAATGACATTCCTTCTTGCTTTTTTCTACTTTTCAAAAATAAAATGTACTAGAAGAATACAGTGTGTGTGGTAGGGTAAAACAGGCATTGAAATGACTATGAACAACGTAGTCATCTTTGTGGGCTTTAGTTTATGGAATTGTTTAATAGAACTTTTTTGAATGTAGGATTGTTAACAGCATGCAATGAACAGGTTGTCAGACACATTGTTTTCAAAGCCAGTTCATTCTTAGCACTCGTCCTTAGTGACCCGTTAAAGCTAGACAAGTTGACCCTTTCTGCAGCAGTGTAGATATTCAGAAGAATATATACCATCATTTCATTAATGATCTTGCTTTACACAAATTAGATATCTATCACAGATGATGGATCACCTATGAAATCAGATTTAGCCCCGTGTGCACATCTTACTTGCATGCGGAGAAATGGATGAATTCTGTACACTGTGTAATCGTATCTAATAAAACAGAAAAGAATGGAGAGGGAAAAGCTGCTATGACGCATAAACTGGTACTGTTGTCTTCAACGCTATTAGTAATCTGTCTGCTTCTGAACGTTGGGTAGCATCTGCTGTCTGATCCCAGTCAAGAACTCATCAAGAGCAAAGTATTTAGTTTCTGTTGTGCTTCAAAGGGTATTCCATGGACTATTTGTGGTTCCCCCCCTTTGCCAGATAGAGGAAGGAACAGGTCAGGTTTTTATTTTGGGACAGAAAGGGATAATAGTGTGTCTACAACATATGCACTTAGTCTGTTTCCTTGAGGATAGGCATATTTTTGGAATTTCATGTGGTGCTAATGGTATGTTCAAAAAGGTGCCTCTTTCTCTTCATGACTCATTTTACACAGTCTGAGTCAGGCTAGAAATGTGGACCTTGTTTTCCCATTTTTGATGTGAATACTATAGCGTCAAATTTAATGTTCTTTTTCGATTTGGGTGTCCTTTCTGCTTTTTCCAAGAAGCTGCACCCCGAAGCTGAGAAACTTTATAGAAAGTTCTGATGAACATATATATACCCAGGCAGGTTTTGTAGAACAACAGGATCGGCCAAAGAATTTTCCTGGAAGACAAACTAACTTCTGGAAAGCTGTTGACTGTTCAAACCATTGATTATAAATCTGTTAAGAAATTGAGATTAGTTGCGACTGGAACTTCTCAGGTGCTCTGCAGGAGAACAAGGGGGAAAATAAGCAAGCCTTTTCTTCTAGAAATATATCGCAGTGTATCTTTACTAGTCCACACTGCAGGCTTACAGAAATTGTGGCTCCTTTTTACACTAAGCATTCAGAGAGGTGGGGAGAAGGAGAGGGAGAAACTTGGCTGTATTATGCGACTACGAAGGCTGTTCCTATGGTAGCTGGTGACTTTGTGTGGCAGAGGCCTGAGCCAGACTAGTAAGGGAGTGTGCTAGGGAAACTAGGCTTCACTGAGCCACTCCAAACATGCAAACTGGTCTTCAAGTACATGAAAAGTCTGCATAGGGTGTAATGCAATTCTGGTTTCTAATCACGGGCTTTGTTAGCTTGTTAAGGTATGGCAAGAACACTGGGATTCCTGAGGCGGTCGTTTTCTTGAGTTAGCTTGTTTTATGGTGACATTCATATTAAATTTGTGTCTCAAATGAACTCATAAAATGAGAGAGAAAATCACTTTCCTAAATTTATTTTGTTCTAGGGCTTTGCTGATAGTTTAGTTATTCTGTCTCACTAGAAATTAAATGAGTGCTCAATACATTTTGAAGAAATGTTCGAGCGGTTACAACTAGGATGCATTTTGTATTCCTATCAGGGTTGCTCCTGAATCTGGGTATAATTTCAATAACTCAATAAGAAACAAAGTAAAGGTGTGGGCATAAGTGTCCTGCAGATTTATGGCTATTACTGAATTTGAAGATTTTGATCTTTAGGCTGAGCTGTGGCTGTTCTGCAAGATGATTGTAAGAGGCCATTATTTTGCTCGTGTGTGTATTGCAGTACTGTCGCAAGCTAGTTTCCCTGCAGGACAAGGAGAGGATGTGTGCAGCCATGCCATGGCACAGAGCATTTCTCTGGCATACTGTCTCAATCCATGGATAAACTATAGTCCCTGCACTGAAGATTATGTACTTGTGTATGATGTAGTGGTTTATTGCAGAAATAGGGTAAACCATGATGTTTATGAGGCACTCAGACAACTCAAACCAGTATTAGTCATTCCCCTCCCTCCCATGCATGTGTGCGTGCATGCACACACATATTTAACATAAAATATTAATGAGAAAAACTTCAGTCTGAATTAAGATGATATAAATTTTGTGGAATCTATTCTTTTTATTTGTGGGCAATGTTTCCTTTTCATTGACTACCACTGTGTGGAGACAGTTTAAGGTGCAAAATAACAAACTGGTACTGCTATAAAGATTGTCAGCTGTAACATGACTTTGCACAGCTGAAAACCAACATAGGCTCATTATTGGTAAATGCTGCAGTCTTGAAGGAATTTATGGTTGGGTACCTTGATAACTGCCGAGGCCTTCCACTTTTATTACTTTTTCCTAAGACTGTAAATGTTTAGTTTATTTGGAATTCCATCCTACAACAGAATATGGGGATTGTGTATGTGCTATTCTGTGTGAACTGTGGAATCAATATACAGTCTTAAATATTGGAAGGACATCATTGTAAACTAGTTATTGATGTGCTAAAGTCATTTACACCTGACAGAGAAGATAGATTATGACACTATTAATTTAACTGGCAGTGGGTATAGGAAGATAACCTGCCATGTAAGCCCACAGACAGTCATCTGTAAAGTTTTTATGCATATTTTGTTCAGCAAGCTATACAGCTCTGACAGCTACGAATCACTTTTAATCTGTCAATTTCAAAGGCTGTCATCAGAAAGTTCAGCTGAAGGAGAATGTCTGTTTGACTCATCTTATATGTAAGATGATTACTGTTTGTCACATTTACAAATTATCCTATTCTTAGAGAAATAAAGCTAAGCTGTTTAGCGTGGTTATTGTGTAACTTTGAAGGCAGGCTGCAGTAACGCATCCAAAATAGAAATATACAGTTGCATAGTGAGACTTGTTTGCTAATGGATGGCATGCAGCAATAGCAATAAAAGCAAAGATGTTTTGCCTTGCAATAACTCTTGATACACATAAAAATATGTAAAGAAAAATGTAAAAACTGCTGAGTGTTCACTTTTTCCTGTGATATACAGTACAGATATAAACTCTACAACAGATAACATAATTTCAAAAAGAATAGCTGTGGCTCTCCAGATTTAAAAAAAAAAAAAAAAAGTGGATTGAAGTTTTTCCTAAGTTCTCATATGAAATTTCATTGGCCTTGCATACAGACACAAGACTTGGTGCAGTTCTATGGGATATTTCCTTATCTGAGGAATTTCAGGGTAGATTTTTAGCAGAGATGTTGGGGGTTTATGTTTTGTTAAGCTGAAGGTTGTGGAAGGTGTTTGGTTTTTGTTATTTGTTTGCTTTTAAGGTAACTGTGATCAAGTTAAGGTCCTTTGCCTTTTAGGGTTGCTCCTACTCTAGTGGCATTTTTGGCACTTTCAGTCTGTTCTTCAGTTTTCCCTGCTTCTGGCTTCCAGAACTTGCCCTTGTTCCACTGACAGATCCTACAGTGAAGGCTGCTGTATACTGGAAAATTTGTTTTCCCCTTAGATCCTCCTAGTGTGCATATTTTAATGACCTCGGGTCTTGTGACCATCTGTGGAGGTGAAAAGCATCCGTCCCTGCCTTGAAGCAATTGTTCTGTTGTTTATAGAAATCACAAAACTGACTTGGCTCCTAAAGTGCTGCAGCTTTGGGAGGCCAGGAAAAACTGAATCATTTTAATGACTGTGTGGTAACCATTGGTTCAATAAAAGTTTCAATGACTCTACTGGGCTTTGAAAATGGCAGTGTGTATTATTCTTACTCATTTAGCTGGGTACCCAGTATATAATGACAATAAGCAAAACAGTAAATAAAAATACTAATGCAACATAGTCATTAAGGAAAAAAGTTACTCAGTAACAGAATAACAAAGCGTTGCTGCTAGATATAAAAAAAAAAAAATTTGAAGAATTTTATTCAGTCAACAGTGAATTTCACAAAGTACGAGCTTTCAGCAGTACTTTGTTCAGCCAATTCCGTTCTCCTTGTTCAGGAGAACTTTGTGTTGATGTAAAACAGAAATTCTGTCTGATTCTGGAGGGTTTCAAAAGCTTTATCAAAATTCCTGGGATAGTCGAAAGTAATCTTTACCTTTTCTGCAAATTAGAGATCTACCAAAAATAAAAAGGCCCATATAATGAAAATAGTATGAAAGGCAAAGGAAATATTTGCCCTTAGAGGGATCTAAAAGAGACATCTTTAGACTGGGGCAGCTATGTTATGTGTTGGTCCTTTACACATTGGGGAGCTCCATAGGCTATTTATTGCACCTTAATAATGTCCTCTGAATAGCTTCTAATGAACTCCTTTTACACTAAACCATGTGGGTCCTGAATAGGGAGTGATCTTCCCTCCTGTTGCGTAAGCAAAGGTGTTTCTGAACCAGTGAGACAGGTACAGATGAGCTGCAGCAGAGCTAAAGCCAATTACTCTTGCCCTGTGCTGGCTTGGCATCGCTGTATAGCACTCAGAGCATTGTCAGTGTTCTCATGTGAGGGCCTCACTACTCAACTCACTAAATGTGTGAGTTGAGCTCAACTCACAACTCATGTGAGGGCCTCAACTACTATAAGACTGATAACCTCTTAAGCTATATGTTACCCTAATCAATATTATTTCTCTGTTCTTCTTTTACTCCTTATAAAGTATTAGAAAAACTAGTTTGGATCTCTATATTTTCCTGAACTAAAGTTTCCCGGATCCTGTAGTCTTTTGACATTGCTTGGTAGCTATTGCTTGTAAACCTTCCTTTCTGGAGAGAAAATTTAGAAATGTCCAGGAGTTGATAGAAGAAGACAGAACTAATTTATAGATATTGCTGTGCTCAGTCTTGAGCAAACTCCCTACCAGAATTACTGGGAAAAATATGCTGCTTACTCTTCTTTCACTTTTAATGAAACAGCTAATATTGCTCCTTGGTATGGATCCCTGAGGCCAGGCTTTGTCTGTTCTGCTGATCTTAAAACCAAGATCACATGTACTATGTGACAAGCTTAAGGAGAGTGAGGAGAATGCACCAGAAAGCCACAATACCCTAAGCATCTTTCTCAATTTTGTGTGGTGTTCATGCATGGACAACTTCTTTGTTGCACAGTAATTGTCACATCCCATAATACATGGAGATGTGCTCCTCTGGCCATGCCAATTGAGGGTCTAATTCTTCATTCCCTGGGTCCTTTTGATAAATCTACACTGCGCTTCTCAATTGCAACAATTGCTGAATTTTGTGTCAAGGTTGTCATTGTTCTCTAGGAAAAAAATGAGAGATTTAGTTTAGGCTTTTCTGCTTTGTAGATGTGGTCTCTTTAGGCTGTGGTAGTACCCCAGCAGAAATCAACTGTAGGACAAATTTATGCTCTGGATTTATCAAGTCTTATTTGTCTTTTGAGTTACGGTATCACACCCTTTGTTCTCTGTTCCTTTTATCTTGCAGGCTGTTTTACAATATCTGGTCTTGTGCCCATATAGGGTTCTGTATGTGTTGCCGCCCTTGAGTTTACAAAATGAGTCTTGCTGACTAACCTGTAGCTGAGGTATGGCAAATTCATTGTCAGCACTGCATCTGAGGCTAATAAAATTAGTTTATTTTTCACTGAAGCATTACAGTAACTGGGGAGGCAGAATCTTGCAACTGAGAAATTGAAGGCAGTAGAGGAGCCTGAGACCTGAGTAGGAAGAACAACAGTAGTGAGCAGCAAATCCTACCACTGTTACTGAGGATCAGCCATGTGTAACTAGGTATAAAAAATCTTTTCTATATTTCAAATGCTTGGAACTATTTCAAGCAGAAAATAAGGACATGGGCTGCACAGACCATATGAATCAGTTGACCTCATCAAAGCATTTCCCATGAGGTTTAAGTGAGAAATGTAAATACAAATATACATGTTTCAATATCTTGTATGCAGGTAATGTATTTTTAATTTTTTTCTGTGAAAGATGCAGTGGCTCACCATTCCTTTTGTAGGACAAATCTTTGTTTCTAGGCATTGGTTTAGTCTCTTTTTCTGTACAAAGAGATAAAACTTTTAAAGTCTTTTGTGATAAATGAAGTTCGTTTGCATTGTATCAGATAAAATAGTTGCTAGACATCTAGTTCTCTTCTTGAAGAAAAGACTGGGCGTGGGGTGGAAATACTTAAGTTCTTTTCCTGATTTCTTCCCCCATTTATTTCTCTGTCCTGCTATTTGGCTGCAAAGCTAACTTTACCTCTAGGCAAGTGGGCAAGCAAGCATCTCCTTCCGGAACTGATGTCAATGTATCTCCTTGGACTAATTGGCAAGTAAATGGTGCAGTCTATATGTTGCCTCCTCAGGAGAGAGTCCTTACATCAGCAACTTTGTGATACTTTGCTCTGGAATTTAGCCCTATGTTTAACCCCTTCTTGATATTGTTTATAAGAACTTAACAGTCTTTCTCAGTTCTGCATAATGCATGGGAACGGCTGCAATTTCCCTGAGAACAAGGCTTGTAAATTAATATTGACTGATTATTTTAAGCAAGTTTTTTTCTATCAGTGTCCTTTGGCAAATATTAGTATAACATACTGAAATAACATTAAGTAATCCTGTAACTTGAGCTTTTTTTATTGATAAAACAATCAAATGAATAAGAATAAAAATAGAATTCCACATAATTTAGACTACTGGGCACAACAGAGCTGTGCTAAGATAGTCATCTTTTCAAAAACCCTTTGAATAATTTTGCAGTGTTCATCAGAAGTTGTTAATGTACAGTTAATTCATTTGTTACTGGAAAATCTCTTCTGTGCAAAACAATCCTACTTTCAGGAACTGCTTAGCATCCTATCAGGAAGAGGAGTGTGTAGTGATGTTTCCAAGACAGTTCAGAATTTTTAAATTGCTTCCCCCAAGCAATATATCAAATTATTCACTAAAGTGAAGAGTTGATTTTTTTTTGAAGTCAGAAGTGTTTCATACTAATGTGAACAAAGCCAGCTGCTTCACTAGCTAACAACTAAATTGTGTCTGTATATGTGTGGGTTTTTTCAACTAAAAGATTCACTAGTAACTCTTTATTTCAGCTTTTTAATTCAATGGGTTGTATTAGTTTTAAAAAACCTTTATTGATGTATTTAACTGAAAAATCCTAGGCTTTTTACTAGATTGTTTTCAAATGACAAAGAATATTTCAAAATAAAACATATATTTATTTCCTGAAGTGTGTGCTACACAGATGAAGAACATCTTTAATAAGCTAGCACCCTCCTGCTGAGTTTTTACCATCAGAACATGTCTATGCTAGGCAAAGTTTCATTTCTATTTAGTTTCAATTAAATGCCTGTAATGTAATTACATAGCACAGGAAGGATCTATTGATGTTGTGAATTTGATTTTTAATAAGATTACAAAAAACCCTCTAAGGTGCCTCCATAACTTTTGAAATTATTGTCTGTCCATCTAACTTCTCATGTGCAATGATAACATCTGGCAAGTGTCAAATCCTGTATTTTTTTTCCCTTTGAGAAATACTTTACTTGGCCATTGATTTTGATGGGAGTGCTTGGAATAAAATACTCTTCATTTGAGTAAAAGGCAGTAGAATCAGGCTTATGGTATATGATGGAAGCAGTATGGTGGCTATACTGGAAATACAGATACTGATGCTCTTGGAGATAGTATAACTGTCAGTAGAACCATGAATGTTTTTGCTTGTGTGACTGAAGCTAAACAAGCAAGAACAATTGCACTTTTATCATTTGCAAA
The DNA here is from genome assembly GCF_036370855.1 of Dromaius novaehollandiae. Lineage (NCBI taxonomy): Eukaryota > Metazoa > Chordata > Aves > Casuariiformes > Dromaiidae > Dromaius > Dromaius novaehollandiae. The sequence continues at coordinate 37,050,427 of NC_088130.1, read as the reverse complement.
AACATCTAATCATTTCATGGCTTCACCTCCTATTTTTAGATTTTTCTGCGTGAAGCTGCTTTTTCATCTGTCTGATGGCAAAATTTTACCATTTCATCAATAAAACTGGCATTTCACCTTGAATCTATTCACAGAAGCTTTGTCACTTGAGGTGTATAAATCTTGTTTGGATGAAGCTCTCACGTTTAATTAAAATCTTATTTTGTGCAGGAAAATCCACAGTTCAAAATAGGAAACTTCATACAATTGCAGTAATCTGTAGTTTATAACATGTTATCTTTTGCATACAAATAATCTTTTTGGTTTTGGCAGTATCCTTCTATGAGTTAGCTTCTTCCATTCCCCCAAGAAAAGGCTGGTTCCTTTTGATGTGACTGGTAAAGAAGCAGAGATGACTAGGAAGACAAAATGAAAGATTTGATAATGATCCAGAGGTGCAAGTTTGAACTTTGTCCTAGACATGTGCCACCATGTCATTCTAGGTGGCCCAACTGTGTGTGTGTGTGCGCGTGCGTGTGTTTAAACTGGAAATTCAAACTGGTGGGATATAGCACGGGCCATATGCCTCTCTTGTGTGAAGCTGGTTAATTTGCCTTGACCATACTAGCTTGGTATGTCATCTCAGGTGGGTTTCTGGATGTCTTGACCCAAGCTGGCCAAAAGCGGGGAAACAACCTCAACAACTGCCTCAACAACTGATGTATTTATTTTGCTGCTGGTATATGATTAGAGGATGAGCTGAAAAGTTCATCCGGGTTGTATCTCTTGATTTGCTTGCTTTTTATAGGGAGCTATTTAATACCATGCTGGCTGAGGCTGCAGGTCAGGGAACTGCCAGGGAGTGGGGGTCACTGGCCTTCTCTGATCTTGGATCATTAACCCCAGTGATTTTCAGAATAGCCTTAGTGCTGTTACAATGATATCTCAAAGGCAGAACAGAATGGTCATGGAGGGACTCGCAATGAGTCTGTCTCAGAATAAGTGATTTAGAGGAAGTCTGGCAAAAAAGGAAACAAAACCTCTCTCTCTCATTTGGGCACAAACTGCAATATAAGAAATTCCATTTAAATGTAGGAAAACACTATTTTTTTTATTGTAAGGGTGACTGAACACTGGAGCAGGTTGCCCAGAGTCTCCATCCTTGGAAATGTTCAAAACCTGTCTAGGCACGGTCCTGGGCAACCTACTCTAGACCCTAGACCCTCATTTGAGCAGGGGGTTGAACTAGATGATTTCTAAAGGTTCCTTTCAACCTCAACCATTTTGTGATCCTTTGTCTGCTGTAGTGCCGTAATGCACAGGCAAATTTTCCTTTTGATGTTCTAAAGGCTTTTTTACTGTGCTGAGTGGAAGTGGCAGTTCCAGAGCCAGGTGTGTGCACTGCTTATGTTGTAGTTCTTAGGAATGAGTCCATCGAATGGTGTGTATGCATTTCAGTAGAACTTCCCAGGCAGAAAAAACTCTTAGGACTTCTGTGCGCACAATTCTTTTCATTAAAAAAATGTCAGAAGTATTTGAGCGACTAAGGGTCCTCCTTCCACTTCAGCAGTACTCTATTGTAGGAGAGTTGTGTTTCTGAATCAAGCTGAGGCATGCATGCAAGATGAATGAACTTGCTCTGAAAATGTTGCTTTCTTTCTCACTAGAAAAATAAGGGGGTGTGTGGGTATATTTATAAAAATTATTTTTTCTGGCTACCAGTGTGCTGTCCCAGATTCGTACAAAATTAATAAGCTTTTAATAGACAAAAATGGTATCTTTTGACACAAATAATGCAGAAAGTCTGTTAGGAAATATTCTCTCAGTAATTTAATTAATACCTTTACTGAAGTAACTACAACTATATCCACCAGCCCCAAATGGAGTAAAGTCCCTCTCAGGCTAGATACTATGGGCTTCTAATCTGAATGGATGAGACAAAGGAAAACAGAAAGAGACAGATGAAGGAAGTGTTATATCTGAAATATTAGTGCATTAGATTAGGTTTAGGAGTCAGTGTCCTCATTTGTATTTGCTATTTCTTCTAGGGCAATGGGACGTAATGCAGAGAGCTTAGAATTAGAAGTTACAATCTCCCAAGAGCATTGCTTGCTGCAGGCACAGTGTCATGGTGGTACGGCTATACTGCTTACAGACCGGTTATTGACTCTGTATAAGGCTATACTGCAAATCATGGGTGCACCAGGTCAGCTATGTGCTTATCAAGAGTATTTATGCTGGAGTTTGCTGCCCATGATGGATGTAGTCTACATGTATCTTTTTTGCTGAGCATAATGCTAGTTATCAAATCCTTTCTTGTTGTTTGAATGAGATTCAATAACAGGTGCTCTATCCTTGCTGTAAAGGTCCTGTAAGACAAATGGATTACATGTTCTTAGTCTTCCTTTGTTCTGTCAGCTTTACTGACATACAAAGTAGCATCACAGAGTACATCTGTCTATAAAAGGCTTTGCTTTTCAGTACAGTGTGAGATGCAGCATATTCAAAGTGGCATGTTAACGATAATTGAACACAACTGTTAAATGATTTCCAGACCAATAAAGTTAAAACAGAAAAGTGGTGTCAGAGCATTTGTACCAGTATGTTGTTTTTAATTAATTTGGAAATAAATGTAAGACTTGAGCTTTAACTCTTCTATGTGAATACTACAGAAAGGATATAACAGTAGTTTCATTAAAACTTTGTTTTCCTATTGGTAGCCCATATACATGATTAGAGATAATAAATTTTACAGAGAAAATGCAGTTTTAGAGGCTGGAAACTGTCTGGGAAGCAGCTCAGGTGAAAAAGATCAGGGGGACCTGTTAGAAAACCGTGAGCCTTCAGTGTGTGCCCTGGCAGCAAAGAAAGCCAACAACATCCTGGCCTGTATTGAGAGGAGCACAGCCAGTAGGTAAGTGATTATCCTCCTTTCCTCAGGACTCTTTAGACAACATCTAGATACTGCAACCAATTTAGGGCCCCTCAGTATATGAAAGGTGTTCATCAACTGGAGCAAGTTCAGCAGAGGGCCACCAGGATGGTTTGGGGCTGGAGCACTTGCCCTTTGAGGAGAGGCTGAGGGAACTGGGCTCTGTCAGCCTGGAGAAGGGATGACTTTGGAGAGGGACCTAACAGCAGCCTGCCTCTAACTGCAGGAAGGTTATAAAGAAGACAGACAGCCAGGCTCTTCGGTGATGCATGGCAGGAGGATGAGTGGCAATGGGCATAAACTGAAATGAGAGATTCATGTAGGGGCAGACAGCAAGGGATTGGACAAGATAGAGTTAAGGAGCCGAAAGCCTTGGGAGGAATAAATAGCAGTATGTAGATAGGATAGTAGCTGCATGGAATGAGAAGGAGTGATGACGGGAACATGACCTTTGAGAAAGTACCGATCGGGGCTAGAGCTTATATAAAGGGCTTGCTTGCTTGAATAAAGTTGATTCTGATCCAGCACGCTGGAGTCTGTGAATCAGACCGCCACAAATGGCGCCCAAACAGGGACCGAAGACTGACTTCGTCCAGGGCTGTAGAAGCAGCAGTTAGCTGAACCGGTGGCGGAGCCCAGCTGAACAAAGAGCTGCTGAAAGGAAGCAGAAGGGGAGCCGCTGAAAGGAAGCGGCATTGCGTGCAACAGGTTACCTACCACTGGAGGGAGGTACGCAGCCGGGAACGCGTGGGAGTCATGAGAAACGGAATCTCCCTGCAAGATAGGTCTGTGCTAAAGGTAATGCAAAAGACTGAAACAGCACGGCAGAGATTATACCCCCCCCCAAGATCTCCAGATATTATTGATGTGGGCACGCTTGAACTGTCCTGAGGTGAATTCTAGCACGATTTGTAGCCTCAGTACGTGGGACTCGATTGGAGTTAAGCTCTGGGACACGGCAACAAGAAATGATAAGACAGCGGCAGGACTTTTAGCCCCGTGGCATACCATGCTTGAGACCCTGAAAGAGCATAGTAAGAAGAAAACACAGGGACTGGAGGCACCCGCAGCCCCCACAGCACCTCTGTCAAGCGACACGGTGGTGGGGGCGGTGGGCGGATGGGACTCCCCAGGAAACAACCCAGACAATCCATTTGACCCAGGGCTGATCGATCCGGAACAGGAGCTGGACCTCTATCTGCCTCTTAACGTGCCTTGCTGTGTCCACCGTAAGGCCTACCAGGGGATGGGTGCGAGTCCCATCCCCAGGGTTTGAGTGGGTTTTAAGTCCCAGCTCGGTCCGGCCGGAAAGGGGAGTGCGCAGCCTGATCAGCATGAGGCGCACTGCAAGACTGTAAGACAGAAGTCTAGAGTCACTGTGAGTGGTGTGAGCGTGCACAGTGCTGTGTGTGCGAGTGTGTATAGCCTGGGAACCGGCCGGGGTGCCCGTCAGCTGATGAAGCTGCCTGCTGCGAAGGGACAGCAGTCCTAGCAGTTAAAGACTCGGGTGGTGTGAGTGCGGTTCCCAGAGAGTGAGAGAAAGAGAGTGTGTGATATAAAAAAAAAAAAAAAAAAAAAAAAAAAGTTGGTCCAGCTATGTCAGGAGGATTGCCCATTCCTGGCAAAGGAGGAAAACCCAGTGGAACCCAGCAAGGGACTTTTGATCAGCAGGCTAAATTGTCCCATGATTTCTTTTTTTTTTCCACCAAAATGCAAAAGCGCTACAAAAAAACTTATATCACAAGGGACTAGACCCAAAACATTATTTGAAGTTGCCCTGATTGCCAAAATGCATCCCCGTTACCACCCTACTTAGGGACCAACCCTCGAGGCCTGCAACCCTGTAGTATTTGGCAGACAGACGTTACCCATTATCCCTTATTTGGAAAACTGAAATATGTCCATGTCTCTGTAGATAACTTTTCCCATTATGTTGTCACTACTGCCTATGCTGGGGGAAAAAAAAAGCCGTGATGTATGTTGTCACTGGCTTGCCTGTTTCACCACAGTGGGGGTTCCCACTCTAATTAAAACTGACAGTGGTCCCGCATACACTGCACAGCGAATGCGGGCATTTCTTCAAACCTGGGGGGTCACTCATGTGACTGGAATTCCCTATTCCCCAACTGGCCAGGCAATAGTGGAACGTACCCATCGTACTCTAAAAAACAAGCTTGAAAAACAAAAAAGGGGGAATAGCCCCGGTGCCTCCCCACAAGAGCAGCTGTGGAAAGCCTTATATGTTCTCAACCTCTTAAACTGTTATACGGACCAAAGTGCAGTTAATAAGCATTTCTCATGCCCTACGTGGCGAGAACAGCCTCGGGTTCACTACAAGAACCTGGAACCGGGTCAATGGAGTGAACCAGTAGACTTAATAACGTGGGGGAAAGGTTATGCTTGTCTCTCCACAGGTAACGGGCCTCATTGGATGCCTGGATGGCTGATTCGACCTGTTGACGCATCCCTCGAAACACCAAATGAGGACTGAGAGCCAGTTCAGATGAGCCCATGTTGGGACATTTTCTGGCAATATCTGCCTGCCTTGGGCAGGGTCAATATTGACTCATAAAAGCTTACCGTGACTACGTGACCTTACTGATAAGGTGTAGATAGAATCAGAGTGGAACCCTTTTGAGGGATAGGACTGGATGTTAGGTTTGGGGTCTGTCCCGATCCAATATCGGGAGGGTTTCGTTACGATCCCAAGGACGAGATTAAGATGCTAAAACCGGTCAAATATCGTACAACCTTTTACCTTTATTTTCCACGAAGTGGGGAGAAAAGGCGTGTGTGGGGGGAAGGCGAAGGAGAGGCGAAGGGAAAAAGGGAACAAGGGTAAGGGGAAAAGATAGAGAAAAGTTGGAAAAGCAGAGAGGAAGCTAGCTACCACCACTCCGAGGCCGATGATGTTCTGCTGACTCCGCTCGAATCACAGCTCAAGCTGGGGGGCCTCCGACGAGGAGCGAGGAGCGAGAGAGGGAGCGAGAGAGGAGGGGGCCAAACAAAGAAATCCCTCGGCAATTATAGCTTTTTCAAATTAAGTTTTCTCACCCCTCATGTGGTAGTTCAGACCAATACTAATATTTGGGTCTGGGGTCTCCTGCTCCTTATTGGGTCTCATCACTGTCCCTAGGTAGGCCGTTTACTGTTGCCGTTTCTGCTGACAGGTGTGTCTTCATTCTTGGGTCCAGCCATTAGCTCTCAAGGTCCTGACAAAGAAGGTGATAACTCCAGCAATTAGCACTGTTTCAGCAGTGCACAGGAATGCAAATTGCTGGTAACGCCCTTATCATTCCTGCCTGCAGCAGCTCTGGGCCCTTTCTCACTGTACTAGGGAGTGCGGCCTAAGGCTTCAGTAAATTTAGCCACTCATGCCAAGCAGGTTTTATAGAAGTTGTGCTAAAAACGGACAATAATTTACAGTCCAGATCCCAAAGTCTCTGCCCGATTGTGGTCTCGTTCAGTGCAGGCTCGGTGTGTCCCGGGTGGTCGCAGGGAGACCATCTCAGGGGTCGCAGCAGCCCAGTCCTGTTTCCGCCAGGGACAGATGGCTTGTTCGGGGTTGTGGCCTGCCTGCACCCCATGCACCAAGAAATGTTTAAGGCAAAAAAATTCATTCATCAGTCTGCCACAGGGTCATGGGTTAAGAAGGTACTGGAATGTGGACTGGTAATCTTGCTAAGATTTCTAGCCCTTGCTATCTATCTCCCCTGCTTAATAAGCCTTATGCAAAGAATGACTCAAAGGGCTTTGCATCAAGTACTTGCTGTACAAATACACACTGCACTGGCAATATTTAGTTTAGAAAATAAAAAAGGGGGAGATGTAGGGGCAGACAGTGAGGGATTGGACAAGATAGAGTTAAGGAGCCAAAAGCCTTGGGAGGAATAAATAGCAGTATGTAGATAAGGTAGTAGCCGCACGGGATGAGAAGGAGTGATGATGGGAACTTGACCTTTGGGAAAGTACCAATCCGGGCTAGAGTTTATATAAAGGGCTTGCTTGCTTGAATAAAGTTGATTCTGATCCAGCACATTGGAGTCTGTGAATCAGACCGGCACAGGTTCAGACTAGGTAAAAGAGGAAACTTCTCACCACGAGGGCAGTCAGGCAGAGGGGCATTCAGATGGACAGTCCAGAGAGGCTGTGTAGTCTGTCCTTGGAGGTTTTCAAGACCTGAGTGGCTAAAGCTCTGAACAGCTTGGTCTTGTCTCACAGCTGGCCTTGCTTGGAGCAAGAGATTGAACTTGTGACCTTCTGAGGTCCCTTCCAGCTTGAGTTATCTTGTCGCTATCTCCATAATGGAGGTGTAAGATAAATGTGAACATAGAATGGGTAAAATCTCTTACCAGCAGAGGCACTGATGGGGTGAGATGGTGCTCATAGGTGGGAGGAAAGAGGGGACGACACTGTTTGGAACCTCCTTTACGTTTGCTTTAGATACTTCACATAAATGAAGTGGGGGGTGTGAGTGTGTTTAGTGGGGCAGCGTGAGTATATTCAGGAAGGCCAAACAGCAGCAAAAAGGGAAGCTGCAGTTGCTGTGGGACCTGCAAGCTTTCAGAGAGCATATAGTGGAACAATAGTTATGCTGTCTTCAACACAGTGCTTTGTATGCTTGTTTTGTATTGTTCAAGTCCAGAAAGTGGTACAGCCATGTTATTGTTGCATGCATTTTAAGACTATCTGGTAAAGAGCCATGTGTAACTTTCTGTTCTGCTTCCAATACCTGTGTAACTTGCTCAGAGCCATGTTGTGTTCATGTGCTGTAACTACATTTCTAAACTTCTAGCTATTTCTGGCTAGTACATGTGAAGGCCTTAAGTGGCAGTAGGCATTAGGCTTAATGCTAACATTTTATTCATCTTTATAGGAGGAAAAGCCTTGGTCCCCTTAAATACATAAATCTGTAAATAGCTCTTGATAAGAAGACATAAGTCTGAAAGGAAATGAGTCCCTTGCTTGTCAAGAGTTCAGAGTAGATACATGGGGGAGAGATTAAAAATCATTGTCAATTATTTTTTTTCTTTCATTTTGTGTATTTTGAAACTTGAAAATATTTTACAGAGATATAGCTGGCTTAGTGTAAAAATTAAATATAGTGACTATAAAGTAAAATGGTATGTGTGTTAGATAGTAGGATAATTACTTTGTATTTCTATTCCATTGCTTTGAGGGGACGGATTTCCTAAAGGAAATAAGAGCCCTACATCTCTGGTAGCAGTGAGGTTAAACCACCTGTTTAGCAGATTGTTTCATCATTCTTATAAATGAGATTACCTTTAGGAGTCTCTGGAGAAGTCTGGTTTCATTAAACACAGGGTGCTAGATGACGCAGGGGAGCTGCAGAAAAATTGGAGGGGAAGATGTAAAAGTGTTGGTTTCTTCCATTAAGTTATCACACTGACTGAGTCAAAATGAGAGTAACATAATGTAACAGGAAGGAGCAGCCAGTCTTGTGCTTGTCCCTGGTCCCCTCGGCGGAGGGAGTGATGTGCTTCCCACGCAGGTGCTTCCAGGGGCTGCTGCTTTAACAGAGCTGAGCAGCTGCAGCCTTAACCTAGTCAGTATGCGACTTGCTCTTACCTCCTGCTACTTTCTTTTTCTCTATCTTAGATTGTTAACTCCTGTTAATTTAGCACAGAAAATAAAATGCTGTTTCAGTGGCATCTTTCTTTTTCTTGACAGATCTTTCACTTTCCTTCTGCTTTGTGTCCCCCTTCCTCTCTGATTGGATTGCTAGGGAGCCATTTTCTATTGATCTGGAATTAGGGTCGAAGGAAGCTTTAAATAGCATAAAGAGAACCATTTTTTTCTTTAAGTCAATTTTAAGTAGAGATTCAGTCTTCTACACCAGGATTTTCCAATCCCAGATGCCCAGGCTCTGACGCTACTGCTACACAGGGCCTCCTGCTGAAGCCTCCTGCTTCTGAAAAACAGGCCGTAGCAGCCAGCCACTTAACCGGGCCGTGGGCTGATTTCAAGCCCTCAGTATTTGAGCTCTAACAGATGCTGAATGGAGCTCTAGCTTCCCTGTCTCTGCACTAGCTACCTTATTGCAACTCTAAAAGGAGGAATGGATAAGGTGAAAATGTGTTGTGGGATATTTTAAGACCATAGCTGTGAAATCAGGTAGTTGAAAATGCTCATTTCATTCATACCAACATACTATTACTGTTCCCTGTTCTGTACTTTAGAATCTAGTTTGTTAAATCAGAACTAATTTTCAGAAGAGCTTTTGAATAATAAAATAGCAAGGAAAAAAACCACAGAAAAATATTATTCAAAACTGTTTGGTATTCAGAACAGTTTACCCATTAGAACAGCCATAGTGTTGAATTTTGTTACTAGCATCAGTGGAAAAAATACCTCCTATGACTTTTTCAGTTGAGGTGGGTTTTACAGTTATTTTTATTTCTTGACCAGTATTACCTGAAATCCAGAATACAAGGCATGACCACACTGAAGCGGCTGCTAAATCAAAGGCTTAGCATCAGTTTAAAAAGAAAGGGGGGGGGGGAGGAAAGGACACATCAAATGTGGGAACGAAGCACTCTCCTGTCCCCTTATTAATCTTGAAAGGGCCTGTGTATGGATGCTATGAGGGATTTTCCCAAGATTTATTCTCAGATTATTCAGTGTCTCAAAGAATCAGAATGGTGCTCAGCTGGGGCAGTCAATGTGCAGCCTAAATGTGTGACAGATGCACAGGCAACTTCAAAGATGCCATTACAAGTGCCTGTGGAGATATTTAAGGAGCCAGATGCTGCTGCTTTATGTCTTCCACAGCTCCCAGTCTGTCCTGTGATCACCTTCCAAAGGAGGTGTGTGGTTCAATATGCTGAAATAAACAATATTTCAGCTAGCCAGTTTTTGTCTGTCTTCACTATCTTGAGTGCATATTTAGCATGTGTACAGGCTACATAGGTCTGTGTGTGCATGTATGCATGTGTGCACACTCACACCTTCCCTCCTGCCCCCTCCCAGCCTTCACACCTGTTAGGCTATTTAACAGATGTATCTTATAGTTCATCTGGGCATAGATTACTAGACAGTTGTGTTTGGGGCGGGGGGGGGGGGAACCAACCAAACAAAAAAACCCCACTGAAAACTGTGAGAGAGTTGTGGGTGCTGGAAATGATTGGGCAGCAGCAGCCATAACAGCATCACATTCGAAACTAATAGTCTTTTCTCTTACTTCATGTTGCTCTTTTTATAAATGATCATCTGAGGATGAACCGAGAATGGCAATGCACTGAGAGCTCTTATTCAGTTGACTAAGATACTGTTACCTCTAACTTTTTTTCAGAATGAGTGCTTTTTAGGATTTTTTTAAAAAAAAGTCCCCCCAAAAGAATGCTTTTCTAGCCAAACACTTCCTATCCTGTAAATCTCATGGATATACTTTCCTGTGAATACATACATTCATGTATAGTCTTCAATCTTTTCAGATTTAGAATCTTATGGTATCTTTCAATATATTAGTTAATTAAATATAGTTGGTTTAAGAACCTATTCCAGAAGTATTTCAATAGAAATTCACCTCATGGCCTGTTTACAATTACATTGAGACCTATCAGTGTTTTTTTAATTTTTTTTTTTTGAATTGCTATATTTTGATGTTCCTCAATGGCATCATAGTTGCTTTGTTTTAGCTGATGAAGACAGGTATCTATATTTTTTTCCTGATGAAATTGGTATAAATTCATCTTGTAGAATCCTAAAGTCTTTCCCAGTTCTTACTGTAGCTGTTAGAAATACCTAAATGAAAATACTACTCTTAGCAGTCTCATTCAGCTCACAGCAGCTATTTTTTTAAACAAGCGTGCCTATTGGGCTCTATGCTATTTCACATCTGGGCCTGGGACTAGAGAGATTATAAAAGGATGTATTCAGTCCTTGGATGGAGGAGTTAAGCAATCAGTCAAAAGTGATGGATCCTCTTTGTGCTCAGTATTTTTGTTTGGGAAATTTTGTTTTGAGCCAAATTGAGTCTGTGGACTACCTATGTATCTGAGTCCTTTTATAGATGTTTTAAGAAGCATAACTGCTTTGGTCTAGTTCTGCTACAGCATAATGGCTGGAGGTTGTTGTTGTTTTAACTAGGTCAGTAACTTGGCTATTTTATTGACTAATTGTGGGGGGGGGGAGGTGTTGGTTCACTGACCTTATTTAGGGCAATACAAAAACTTTATAGCAAATAGCTGTCGCGGCCCGAAAGGAGTCGTTCAGGACGACCTCCCTCCCCTTGGGGCCAAACGACCAAGTTCGTGATGCCCTTGGACTGAATTAAGGTGAAACGACACCAGCCAACCGGTTTTAAGATTTATTAACACAAAGATAAGGCATGTGGTCAAATAGGATAATTCAATGGCGAATACTGCAACTAGCTAGACAAAAACAGATCTTACCAACATTCAACAAAAGAGAGGGAGAAAGAGAGAGAGAGAGAGAGAGAGAGAGATCACCACCCGTGGATCCAGCGGCGTCCTGTTGGTCCTCTTCCTTTGGGAGTCTCAGCAGTGGGGGGGCTCCCGTCTGGTGGTAGGTGGGTCCTCTTCACCCTGGGTGTAAGTTTTGGTGGTGCGCGTGCAGTAATTACAACTCGAGTTGGGTCCGACCCTAGGTTAGCTCGGAATGACACGCGTGCAGTGGTTACAGCTCGAGTTGGGTACCTCCGAAGAGGGACCCTGAACAAAGAGATCCCTGGGCAATTATAGCTTTTTCAAATTAAGTTTCCCACCCCCCCACGTGGTAGTTCAGACCAATAGTAATTTTTGAGTCTGGGGTCTCCTGCTCCTTATTGGATCTCATCGTTGTTCCTAGGCAGGCTGTTTCTTTTCTCCCTTATCTTTTCTGTTGCAGTTTCTGCAGACAGGTGTGTCTTCCTTCCTTGGGTCCCACCATCATCTCTCAAGGTCTTGACAAAGAGGTGGTAACTCCAGCAATTAGCACTGTTTCAGCAGTGCCCAGGAATGCAAATTGCTGGTAACTCCCTTATCGTTCCCGCCTGCACCAGCTCTGGGGCCCTTTCTTACCGAACTAGGGAGTGCGGCCTAAGGCTTCAGCAAATTTAGCCACTCATGCCAAGCAAGTTTTATAGAAGTTGTGCTAAAAATGTATCCCAAAGTCTCTGCCCGACTGTGGTCTCGTTCAGTGCAGGCTCGGTGTGTTCCGGGTGGTCGCAGGGAGACCATCTCGGGGGTCGCAGCAGCCCAGTCCTGTTTCCGCCAGGGACAGATGGCTTGTTCAGGGTTGTGGCCTGCCTGCACCCCATGCACCAAGAAATGTTTAAGGCAAAAAATTCATTCATCTGTCCGCCACAATAGCCATGATATTCTGATAAGTATCTCTGTTCAATGCATTTTCATCATTACTCTAGCATGTATATGGCTAAGAGTATAGCAATACTTCTGAGCAATAGTCAACAAAATGATGTACCTAAACATGCATCCTTGCTTTTCCAACCTTTCAGCACAGGAACATGTTGGAAACCCTTGCAAGTCATTTCTGATGTGTGCCTTTCCTTTAGAGAGCTCTCTCATAATCTGAGGTGTGTAGGAAGAAGAGTGTTGAAAAATGCCTGAGAATTTAAATGTTGGCGGGGGGTGGGGTGGGAGAGAACATGTAAAATGTTTGGCCATTTCTTGAAGGGAAAAAAAAAATTCCCTTCTCTCTTCCTGTAGAAGTACATGAATTGCTTTGGAAAATCTAAATCTTCCAATAAATATTAGAAGCGAATAATAGAAAACTGTGTATAGTAATATATTTTTCACTTTTAAATAAACTATTTGCTCTTAATCACCTGTACTAGGAATACATATTGGAATCGTAAACAAAATCTAGGGAGACTCTGTATTTTATTAATCCACAAACTCAAATTTGTGGAATATTTGAAAATAAAACACTTTCATACAATTATCTACAAGAAAGGGGGTGGTTATAAGTGGAAAATAAATAGCAAAGGATATTTTTCTTTCTAATGTAAACATCTGGCAGTAATCCTTGCTTACACAATTAATGGGCATTTAATTGGCAATGATCAGTTTATTGCAGCAATATGAAGTGAATGTTTCCCCAGGAACAAACAGCTGTTGCAAGAATTTCACAGCAATTTAGCAAACACCAGGTGATAGCTGTATCTAGAATGAAGTGTTCTGTCTTCAAGCGAATGCAGTAGCAGTGAATGAGGAAAAAGGTACAAAACCAGGACTGCTAGATTTATCTGATTTTTTTTCACAGTCTCTGTAATATTGTTTCTAAGTCAACCTCAGCCAAATACCTTAACGATTAAACAAAATCCAAAAATAACCTGCAGGGGCCCTTAAAGAGTAGTCTACCTCTGAATCCATGAGACATTCAAGTTGAGATGAATTTTGAGACTTGACTTTAAAACCATATTGTTTTATTTAAAGTGCAAGTCTTCCAAAAATGTCTGCGCTTAGAGTTGTCACATCCGGTTACGGATCAGTATTTGAATCCAATGGATTGTGATTATTCACATAATCTTGTGTCATTCAGTGTTTGTAAATTAGTAGCTTTTCCTGTTTCGTTCGTTTGTATTACTTGTCTGACAGTTCTAAGACCATAGTTTGATTTGTCTTTAGTAAAAAATAAGAAAAATTTAAAAATTGGCTTATTTCACAAATTACTGACAATTAAGTAAAAATATAATTATTTCTACCAGCTGTCTAAAATTAAATGTATTGCTTTTTAATTTGTGTTGCTTGTGAGCAGCTTTTCCATTACAGCTTAAATAAAGTTTTTCATCTTTCATTATGTTCTCTCATTACTAATTTAATATAATGATAATAGCTATGCGAACTTAGTGTTACTCTGCTTTTGGCATAGATTAAATTGCACAGTTTATATGTAGCATGTGGGCCGGGACTCTCATTTTTGGAAAGCTTGGCTTCATTGGTGAGGAAAGTAATTTTACTTCAGCAAAATGCCTTTCTTTACTACGCTATTTTGTATTAGCCTATGCCACAGTCTGCAAACAATACACCAAAATGAGCAAAGAATCAAGGGACAGTTTAGAGAACAATGCTTTCATTTTTTTTATGTTCACATTCTGCAATAATTCATCTCCATGACAAAAACAGACAATCAATCATCTTCTATTGTGCTTTTCTCCATTAAAATTACCATTCTTGATCTAACAAAAGGAAGCTGCCTAAGTAACAGGAACATTCCTACATGTTTAAATCAATAAACTGATCAGACTCAACAAACAACCCCTTAAATCATTAATATGACAATGCAGTTTTTTGATTAATTCATACATATTAATATCAAATTACACCATCGTTGTTTGGGCTCTTCTAGAAAATAATGCAACAATGGATATTAAAGCAGTGTTTTATTATATTCCATTAGCCAAACATTGCATCTGGTTATTTTGCCTTGTCAATAACTTGTAATTTTCAATGTGAAAAGTGAATATTCTGTGGCATATTAGACAAAATATTGTGGTTCTTTATAATTATGTGAAACTAGATGCCTTAACCCCTGACCCAGGTTTTGTGCACAGACAGATCTCCTACCAGTGTCATTAAGAATGTGCCACAGCAGTTTGGTAGCAAGTAATAAGACATTAAAAAGAATTAGTTTGACTAATTAAATTCACATGGTAATAATATATTTTACTTTTTTTGAACTGTTGCTAAAAGTAGCAAATATGCTAGTTAATCACTAACAACAATAATGTTTTGTTTTCATTTGCATGAGGATACGAAGTGGATATTTATTTGTAAAATTCTATTATTTGAAGAGCCAGTCATGGACTCCACCTCTTTTGTATGGTGTCTACCACCAAATAAAAGGACAATTTCTACAACCTTACAATCTAAATAGGAAGGAAATGATAGAAACTGCCAAGAACATTAGATGTGAAGGGAGATGGTATCAGGATACTAGTAACTTGTTAACAAGGAGTTTTTTTTTTTTTTAGATATTACTGCAGAGGGAAAACTTAAGGAGAGATTTAAGCAAGAAGAGTGAAGTAGAGTCACAAAAATAATACCGACATTGGCATTATGTGGTGATTAATAATCTATGACATAAATTATTGTTTTGCCTCTTGTAGCTTCCTTGATTAGGGAGAAAGATTGTTTTGTCTGCTGACTCCATCCAGAGAAACAAGAGATGATGAATACTTAGAAAAAATATTAAAGTAGACATGTTTTAAAGTTGGTCTTGGTAACTGCATTGACATAACCAGGATGCGCTGTTAATTTTTTTTTTATGGTGTAGCCATCAAAACAAGAATGTCCTTCTGAGCCTGCATCTGTATTTCTTGCTATGAAATTATAATATACTTGGATTAAAATGTGAATAGTTTATATATAACACATAAAGTAACAGGATTAAGTTAAGCTAATAATACTGCATGTCATTAACTAGCACAAAATTCAGATGACTTTAGAACCCCTGAAGATTTCTTTAATTGTATTTTCTTTTTCCTGAATTAATGAGGCCAGGCCATAACATGTTTCAAGAAAATGAAGTCTTTTGTTACAGGAATGCAAATGCAGTGGCATGGCATCTAAGATACTAGACAATATAGATGGTTGTAAAGAATGTTTTTATCACATTATAAATGGACATCACAATAAGTTAGACGACCGTTATCTAATTAAATTTTCATAATAACTTCTTCTTGTTAAACACTTTCTAGGCATTAATTGATTGTAAAGATTCAGTGCCTGTTTTCATTCATAATCTACAAATGCCAGTATAAAGTAGTTTTGTATTTAACAAATGTAGCCCTAACTTCAAACAAACGATCAAAAAACTTCCCTCTTTCTTTTCTTACCTGTTCTCCACTAATGCCAGTCACCAATGTATGAATAATTAATTGGATATACATAATTAAATATACAAAATATACAAATTCAAAAATGACAGAATGCGTACTGGAAAGCTTTCTGTGTGGAAGAAGCTTTACTTCCAGTTCTCTGGGGTCCCCCTGCCCAGTGGTCCTTGAAACAATAACCTGCCTCTCAGCTTCTGTTCTTAGCATCTACTCAGTTCCCTTCGCTTGGTCTTTTAGGTAGCCTCTTTGCTGATGAGAGTTGCCAGAGACATCTCTAACAGAAAAACGCTTAGCTAAAACAGTGATGGAGAGAACCAGAAAACCTGGGAGTATTGTGCACTCTCCCTGGAGTTGCTGTGAGTGCTGAAGGTGTTATATATGCTTGTGTATTGCCTATGAATCACGTTACATAGCCAGCAAGCAGGGAAGCAAGATGCATTATAGGTTTTCATGGTGGTGAAGTCCAGCATGTCCAGCAGCTTTTTTATAAACTGCAAGGAAAAAGCATATATAACCTCCGTAGTATTTTGATCAGTGTTCTTGTGTTGGGATAGTGGCGCAAATAAGCTGTTGAGCTGTACGTTGCATGACCAACACTGTTTTGGATCTAACGTGAAGTAGTCCACCCTGAGTGAAAGACGAGCAGAGCTCTGCTGTTAGGTGTTCTGTTCAGCCCCAGCCAGCTAACTAGTCAGCACATAGGGGACTCCAGGCTCATTTGGTAAAGATATCATGAAGGATGGTTGAGGGGGAAAGGGCCAAATGGAGAGAGACCTAGGTCCATAGGAAACCAGGGCTGTGTTTGTGAAAACTTGGTGGAGTAGGTTTTAGGCTTTTGTGGTCCTTCCCCTTCTACCCCCCATTTAAAAAAACAAAACAACAACGACTAACTGAGGTTTCTCATGCTTGCTAATCAGGAGCACTTGACTATCATGCAAGAACAGCAAAAGGCTGTGTTCATATTAGAATTTTACATGAACCTTATCAGAAAATTAAGTACTCTGGAATACCTTCTGTCACTCTTGCAAAGTGTGTTCAGTATCTGGGTTCAAAATATACTATTTTTTTATTACAGGCATGTTAATGCTAAGCTTTCCAGAATTATTGGCACCTGTGAAGATAGTTTCCAGTGTTCTCAATATTTATATTTTCCACGGGGGGGAGAAATTAATGGCAATTTTTAGTTATCAGAACAAAAATGCTGTGACACTTAAATAAAACCCCTATTTTTATAAATTACTTTTAATCTTGTAAGTACATTATGTTTCTCCTTGAGCGAGCATTCTATTTTTCCTAATAAAATGAACACGTTATAAATGTGTCATCTTTGGTCCTTCCATAAATCTACAGTTTGGTCCTCTTCATAAACCTGGAGACAGCATTCACAAGTTAGTTAGGTTTTGTTGGCACTGACCAACAAGCAAATTGGAATTTAAAGGTAATAAACTGAAAACTCTGCTATCCAGCTGCATTCTAGTTTTTAGGGAGCTGTTACCTGAAGTGCTCTTCAGCCATCTCATCTGCTATTTAGTATCATACAGGGAGTGGATAATTCACAGATAGTGGGGATTCAAGTCATGACTTGCACTTGAGAATTAGCCCCCAGGTCTACAGGCTGAGGAACAGTGGATGTAATTAGCTTTTTAGTTTCTACCATTGCAGAAGACTTCATTCATGGAAAGTAAATTGGCCTCTTTGTGGCAAAGAGGTGGTTCAAACTTGCAAGAACTGCATCTGAAAGGCATTGTTTAACCAAAATAGTATGAATGTGCTCCTTCACTCCATGCTCCTGACTGGTATCAAGAAGGAGTTGAAAGAATTCAAAAAGATTCCTGGTTTAAATTTTTCATAGATGGTGAGCAAATCTCCTGGATTAGGAGATAAAACTTTCAATCATTTCTATTGCAGTTCATATCTTCATTCTGGCTGTTAGCTGCAGTTCATTAACGCTATGCTGTGCTGTTTGTGGAAAGTTATTTAGCGATCAACACCATATGGAAAGTAAGATTATTCTCTTGGACTCTTACTAGTCACCTGAGCCATCTAAATTTAGTTTCCTGGATCAGCTAAGATAAAAAGTGATCCTTCCTAAACTATACTAATGAAGTTGCTTGTACCTTTTCAGGTGCCCTGAACAGCTCTATGGTCAGTCCATACTAAAATGGCCTTTTATTTTTTCCTTTTCTTTTCTTTTCCTTCTGTAACACAAAACCAAAATCCTGTGGCCAAAACTTTTCTGTTTAATGTGAAAACTATAATAGTATTCATGGCAACCATAAAATAAGCTAATCTTGAAAAATTGGTAGTTATCGGTTTGCTCAATTTGGGGGAGCAAGAATTTTATTAGAAAGACATTGTGATCTTTGGACCAGGATTCTTCTGTTTCCCTCTTTTCCTCTTAAAGTATAAAACTTGGTTTCTCCATAACTGTAGTTATGTAGTACCCTTTTCCACATAAATGTGCAGTGCTTGAATCTTTTGACTGTAAAAATTCAGCTAGAACTAATGGTTTAAAACCTACAGGAGAATTCGATCAAAGATATTAAAAAAAAATCAGGTTTTCTTTTTAACGTTTCTATTATGGGTTATTATACCTTAGTTTTTACTTTAAGCTGGTGATATGGTATCTAATACAATCAAAATTCTATTTATAAAATCAATATCCATGACCATAACCAATAATTAAGTAAGAAACTAAGGTCATTGCAGAATGAGAAAATGAGTTTAACACTTAAAGGACTTTTTAATCTATATATTGGCATATTTGAGCTCTCTAATTGCTAGATATTTGAGAGTACAATTGGGTCACTTAGTGATATTAGTACATTTACTGCTCTTGATTAAGGAACTCTTGACTGCATGGACATACCGACTGCATCTCTTTAGAAAAGAGTGATGATTTTGAGGTGTGTTTGTAATATAATTCAGCCCAAATCACAAGCCACACCTCTGGAGAGCTTTCCTTTGAGGCACAGGAGTGGAAAAAGAATTGTCACTCCTAGTTTTTTCCAGGTTGCTGCCCGGGTCCTGCTACTTCCAAGGAACGCGAGATCACTTTCACTTTGAAAATAAGGAAAAAAGCATCATGTTTCTTTCTGTGAAGAAAAAAATTGAAACGATTTATTTTGTTAACTTTTGAAAACAATTTGAAACTACTGAAAAGAATTTATTTTGTTAACTTAAACTAATTGTACAGAATACTTGGTTATGATGAGTTAATCCTCAGTCCTTTGTGAATCATCAGTAGGGAAAGGAGGGAGCTATTTGCACCCTGCTGTGTAGGTGGGTTGTGGACAGGGCACATTCATGATTATCAAAGGGAGCTGATAGATCTAACAGATATTTGACGTTCAGCTGCTACATACTACCCTACCTAGTGCAGGAATCCGGCAGTAAACGTGCTACAGAAGTACTTGGGAGTAGTTCACATTCCAGTGTGGCAGTGTTGCCCATGTGAAGAAAGTACTAAATGTAGCATTATTATGTTAAAAAACTGCTTGTATTGCTCTGAAGATATGCAAAGATGTGAAGAAAGTGGCAAAATGCTCAGAAATTAACATCTGTTTAGAAAGTTTCTTTTGCCAACAGAGTGCTAAGTTGACTAGTAATGGACACAAATTGAGATGCCAAAAGGAAAGATCAGGAAACTCCTCAAACTTTCTTATTTCTTGAGGTCTATCTGGTCTTGAGTATTAAGATTTATCTTTGGGGTTTCCTTTCTCCATTTTGCTTCAAGTGCAGGGATAAAGTAACTGAGACTTAAGTGTATATGGTCTGAAGCACAGGAATTTTTATTAGCTTAAGGGAGAAAAAAACAAAAACAGTTTTGGAGGACCTGAAGAATAATTTGTCATGTAAAATATCAGGAGGAACAGATGAACGTGGTAGTAGTTATCTGATTTGGAAACTTGAATAAGTGCAAGGGTTAATGCTTAAGAATGCAGTATCTCAGCTTCACATCTTACTTCAAATACAGCATTTCGGTAGGCTTATTAAGCATGATGCTGAAGCATCTGTTCTAGTTGCAGTGCAGAGGGAAGTCTGCCACCTTACCAGAATAACTCCAGAATTTGAAGTTTCAATTAAGGACAGACCTACCTCAACCAGGCTGGTTAATTCATTGAGACCTAAGCTAATTGCAGTTTGAGATGCTGTGAATGGAGGTGAATTGCAAATAGATGGTAAGAATTATGTGTACCAGATGCTGTACCATTTACCAAAATATGCTTAAAAATGTAATATGCACAATTTTATCTAAAAAAAATTAGATATGTGCTTTTTTAATTGCTTAGTCATTCTAATATACCTGGGTACCTACAGGTTTTAAAGATTTTCTGGACCAATAGTGCAGGCTAGGAGGGGATATTTGCTATTATGTTTTCAATGGGAAAGTTAAAACCGGTTAAACGTTTACTGCAGGAACTGTGTTGGTTCCCGAAGGTGACTCTTCTTTACCTTCATTCTATAATGCTGGTCATGTTATTGCTGCTCTTAAGTGACTATGCCTTTGTGATCAATATTACATCTGGTAAATGTATAGTATTTTTTCTTTAAGGAAATAACTTATCATATGCATACAGAAAATAAGGGAATGGCCAGTGTTCAAAGTGAAAGGAAAACATGGGATATATTTCTGCACACCAGAAGAGGTTGAACCCCTGTGTGAACAGGGAGGACTTAGCCCCTGCATGTGTTCACCCAGTCGTGGCAGGCCTCTGCCAGGTAAGGAGTGGTAGAGGGCACTCATGTTCGCTCACCTTGCGAGCATTAGTGAACAGTACAGATTGTTCTGCAGCCTGAGTGACAACTCTTCCAGTTCAATCAGTGTATCCAATATAATGCCATGTTGGTGCCAAATAATACGTTATAGTGTGTCATACCTTGCGTGTTTGTTGGATCAGTTCCTGCTTCTCTGAAACATTTCAGTGAAGTGGAATCATTGTTGTAGGAGGGTGGGATTTGACAATGCACTTGATGCTGGATGCAAGTGCTCCGAATGGAGCTGACAAGGTCAAGGGGGCACTTAACACTGCATCACATTTTTATAGTTCATGAAGGATTTAAGGGGAAATACAGATTGTTTCACATGGTGTTTTTCAGTGCAAGTTCTAACCTATGATCGCTGTGTAATGCCACGTAATCAGCCTGTTTTCGCAGGGACTGTGTTGCAAACCCAGTTTCTTCTCCTAGCAACTTGCAAATAATTGTCACTGTCTTATAGTCAGTAAAAAGATGTTTAAAATGTTCCCAGCAGTGGCATTCCAGCTTTTGACTGACTAAATATGTCAACTTGTAGAATCTCAAGGGTCTAATGAAATTGTTCATTTCTGCATGTAGTGGTCTTATTCTTTTGTCACAGTACTTATCCAAAGATAATTTCAATAATAACTTTATTAATTTTTCTCATATTAGAGATGGGGTTGTGGATTTTTATCTCAAGAATGGTTAGATAATAAGGTATGTTGCATTTAAATTCCAAGATAATTTTTACAAGTCACTGTATGGTCATCCACATTTGTGCAATATATAAAATGTTCTGAAATTTATCTTGTAGTTTTTCCCATTATATTGCTGCAATGTTTCTGATTGCCTGCCTGATGCAGTTTTTGAGCTGCTTTGCATATGTGACTTACACACAATTTTTTCATGGTGACAGTGGCTGATTAGCTCAGTCCCTGAAAGATCCCATTGCCATTTGCAAGCTAAACCAGCAGCTTGCTTAAGTATGCTGTGGTAAAGCTTTTGCAAACAAAATATGGCAAGCCAAAGTACTGCTTATCACAATGTAATTTGTATTTGCGTAAATCTTCATTGCATTACTGAAAGGTCAAACAAGGTTTGCTGGTTTCCACATCTTCAGCACTATAACGCTCTTTCTCATTGGCATGCAGTTTACACCTAAGCTTGAATTTCTTTAGTCTCGTGATTCCGATCACCCATTCCTCCATCAGGTGTAGCTGATGCTGAAAACCTTAATTATGCTACAGATGGCATGTTTAACTCTATAAGTCACATATTTGACAGGATTGATTAGACGTTTTGATAGTATTTTAAAATCATAGCTCATGCATTCCCAAACAAGGAAAAATGGTGAGGAAATGAGGTTAAAGCACGCTTGCCAACTGGGAATAGTCAAAGTAACTGCAAGCCGATTGTTATACTTGCCTCAGTCAACTTAATTTCCTCTGTCTATTTGAGTTTCCCGTAGGCAACTTGTATGGTTGTATGATAGTCATGGGGAGAGGCAAGAAGTCAGAACCTGGCCAAGATCATTAGTCTCTCCCTTCCTGATGCAGAGTGTGACTCTGTTCCTGATAAACTCAGAGGTCTTTGTAACCCTAGTAGGTGCTGCTGGACTTGGAAAGTAGATTCTTCTGGGGCGTGCAGAGTGGATTGTCAGATTCTCGTGAACTCGAAAGTTATTGCAGACTGAGTTTATGGCTCTTGGCTGACACTGAATCAAAGAACTGCTGGGTAGCTGGCTGTTGATACCTTGATGCAAAAAGCAGAATTTGGGAGCAAGTTTGCTGCTTAGTGTTCAGACTATGGTCCTGAAGGCATTGAGAATGGTGCCGTTTATCCTCAAAAAGTGTCATCTCTGAAAGAAAAGCAGAATGTGTGAATTTACATGCTTAACTTTGTGCACAAGCTGATCTTTTTTTTGCTTTATGCACACAAATGCAGTCATTGTTATAAGAGGGGGAAAAAAAACAACACTGCACCCACAGTTTTTGGGTGTGTAGCTTATTTGGAAAAATTGCCCTGAATAACTAGATTCCCCCCCTGCCCCAAAGTTTTTGAGGCTGCACTCAAGGGAGGCAGCTAGACTACAAACCAGAATAATGTTCTGTACTGATTCTGGGTTCCTTTTACTGTCAAGAGATAGACATCTCTTAGTGAAAATCTGAATTATCTTCTGTAAATGCCATCACTTCTGACTACTGAGTAATCTTAAAACTCTAGGGCATGAAGTGCTGAGTAGTGCATAGTGCTTAGAAGCACTTAGTACTAAAGTTATGTGGGATAAATGTGGGCCTTGGCAGACTGCAGCCACCTAAGAGGAAATACTGAATGCTGGGATATATGTCAAATCCAGTTGCCTTCCCTGGGGCTGGGAAGGCAACCCTATCAGCTTGGGTTCCTCTGCCTGAAATTATTCCTTAATTATAAGTGCCTACAGACTTTCTTTTTAGGACTGAGCAAAAATCTTCAATAAAACAGTCACAAATGATGGTTTAAACCTGTTTTCTGCTTGCATTTGTAGAGAGTGACATAACTACCAATTGTAGACTATTTTTGGAGGGAGAGGCATTATCCCCCCTCTCCCCCCCCTTTGCTAGAGTTGTGCTGTTCTGCAGAAGAAAATAAGAAAATTTTTCTGGCATGCAACCAGAAGGAGGAAGCATGAAAGATCATGTATTTTTCAGCCTACAGATTAGGCTATGTGGAGCATTATTCCACCATCCCCCCCTGCCTTTTATAGACATTTTATGAATTAGATTTTTAGTGTCATATTTGTGAGTTCTGATGTCTAAGCTATAATTACGTGCAAATGATCTTTTTGGTCTGGCTCTTTTGTGATTGTTTATACAGAAGTGTTTGGCCAGGGTTTGAATCCAGAGCTCTACAGTCCCTGCCCTATGCTCTAATCAAGTGTTTACATAGACTCTTCTTTTTTTGTCTCACTTTTCTCAAACTACTAAATGCAGAATGGCCATTTTTATTTATTGTATTGCTAGGGCTAAGTCCTGCAGTTTCTAAACTAGGAGGCTTACCTCTAATTAGGATCATACTGTAATGGACATTGCACTGTCTATGCTAGACTCGCATTTGCCAATCCAACAGCAGTGGGGCTGAGGTTGTTATGATAAATAATCTGAGAACTGCTATCTTCAACAGAAAATCACTTTCATAGCCAGTTGGTTTAAAATTTACTAAAACAACTTTTGGTATTTGCTTTTTTCTTTCCTCTTACTGAAAATGGGCACTTAAGTGGTGCACTTACGGAAGCTTGGAGTGCCCTGTGGGTAAGAGAAAGCCCATTTTAACACATTTTCCTTGCTGTCGGAATATCCTTCTTCCAATACACTTTCAGGTCATAGCCTCTGAGCAAGAGTGCCTGGGTTTGCTGAGCTGCTGCTGTTAATGCAAAGACATAGGTCAGATGTGCCTGGTAGTAGAAAGGGATGAACATGAATCACCTGTAGGTTTAATTGGCCAGAGCTGGGAGGGACAAGGGAGGAGGTGGAGAGGTGCAGTAAGGATGTGTGTGGATCTGGGGAAACTTGGTGAAAACAATGATGGAGTTGGGAGCTGCTAACATACTGTAGTGGAAGAAATGAAAATATCTCTTAAAAGGTGCAACTGAATGTTTTGGACCAGTGTCAGCATGGTCTTCTGAAGCGTCTACTCTCATGAAGTGACTTGAGGGAGTATTCTGTTTAAAAGATTTCTGGCATAAGTGAAGCAATATTAAAATGCCTCCAGTCAAATTAGTCAATAAAACATAATTAACTTTGGAATGCTCCCACTCTCTGACCCAATTATTAACTCAGTTTTGCAGTAAGAGAGGAAGAGTACAATACAAAGTTTTACAGTAAACAATACCATAAATAATAAGAATGAGATGAAATTCTTAAGTTCAGAAAGCTTTAACTCTTTCAGAATATGGGTATCTCCTTAGGGATATTTCTGTTGTACTTAACTGATTTAAAAGCCACTTCCAGAACAGTAGTGATAACCATTAGAGTGCAACTTATGATGCTAAAGTATCAGAAGCAAAACTTTGATCAGCTCTTAGTATACAAGGTAATCTCAGATACTGTGGGGAAATAATGCCTTGCTAATGGCAAATATATGTGTAAAGAATCTGAATTTTCTCCTTTTTTATAAATAGGTGTTTCTACCCAGTGAAACTGAATGATATGAAGTTGCTTTCCAGCATCTCTCTAAACACATTCAAGGACTTGCTTTTTATGAGAACTGCTGCAATTGCTCTTCTATGAACCTTCCCATCCCAAGAGGCTTTGAAGTGCCATACACAACAGTTATAACTTTTCTGTAGCCTTAAAGTTGTTGTGTAGTCTATTTTGGCTATATCTTGAGTTTGTCCCAGCAAATGTAAGTCTAATTCATACATTAAATATGTTAAAGATTTATTTCCCAGTTAAGGGCCAAGAAAAACACGGCTATGAGGACTTTTTCATTTTCAGAGGCCTTTTTAAATTCTCTAATGCAAATGTTGGCACTTGTTTTAAATGTACATTATTTAAATCCTGTGAGCCCTGTAGTCAAACATTTCTATTGTAATAACTGTCTCTACATAAGAGTGCTTTCTACAGAGATGGTTTTCTGTTGTGCTGTCATCTTACTGAGGAGTTCGCTTCTGATGCTGTGGACTCTACTAGTCCTGTGCTGTCAGTGTCCCAGCTGTTAAAAATCTAGCTTGAGACTTTTCTAAAAATGTTTCGAAAGCTTTATTACTCCAGTTTAGCTGCCCTTTCCTTAGCCGTGGTTTTATCTTACATGTAAGCACATGCTATTTTTCCAGTCTGACAATGAGTATTCTTTTTTGTGTTAAACAACAGGTCTAAGGTTGCGTCAGATGGTTCAGATTTTAAAAAGCTTTTATGGACTCACTTTTGAAAATGACTCCTCCCTCATGTTCCCTAAAAATACGTAGAGGTGTGCTTTTGATAGTGGAGATCCTTCCATTTTGTCCACTGGCACTTGTTAGGACAGTTGTGGTGAGGCCTCTCGGCTGGGGTTGAAGTCTGCCACCGAAGGAAGTCACCAGTGGGCCTGATGGGTCACAGCTCATGCAGTGCAGAAGGCCAGAGTCACACAGGGAGCTGCAGTTATGCAGTTCGGACTGGAGCTGGGCCCATTTGTCTCATCAGATGGATAACTGAGATCTGAAGCCAAAATAAGGGTTCGAGTCAAATGGGGCAGAAAGCCGAGGCTGATCAGCAGTGACCAAGTGACGTGACTGTCAGCTGCCGGTTTGACCCCCACTGTGCTTGGGCAGCCTCGTGGCAAGCTCAGCCTACTCCTGGCTACCTGACCAGTCCCAGTTAGGGGGTGACTCCTCAGAAGACATACATGCAAATGTTTCAGTTTTGGTCTGCTTTGAGGATTCAGCCAGGAAATGGGATAGTCGCAATGTCTGCGCGAATCTATTGCATGGGGAGTAGAGGAGGGGAGGATGCGTAGGCAGTAGCAGGGGAAGCTTAGCATTATACCTTCTTGTCTGCACCTTAGCAAAATGATCTCTTTAAACTGAAGACATCCCTAATGTGATCTTTTATGAAGGAATATTCCTTTCCCTTCACCTACAGCATGCAGTCCGTCTGTATGCAGTGTATGTTCACTGGATTTCAAAAGTCAATCGGATTTTATGATCATCTGCTTTCCATTAATATATCTTTGACTCTGGAGCATAAAGACTATTTTTCAGATAACAGTGGGTGTTACTCACGATATCTAACTTTAACACTTAGTTTAGTTAGCTAAATTGGCTGACCGGTCTCCTAAAATATTAGTATTAATGGAGACAGTAGGCCCTAAGGTGACTTTTTTTTTTTTTTTTTTTTTTTTTTTTTAGAACTTTGACCTAACTTAGACTCTGTGAATAGCCTCCTGAGGCGCCTTACTCTATCCATTGATAGAGGAACTTAGGTACCTGAAATACTGATATGAATGCACCCTTGTTTTGCACTAATACAGCTGTATCCTCAATATTTTTCTAAAATCCAAGGTTTGCGATATATATTTGTTTCTATATGCACATATTAAAGTCACTGTGACTTAATGAAGCAAATCTCAGCAGTCAGTTCGAACACCTGCTTCACTTTGACACTTATATGCTCCCAGTAATCTTAAAATTATTGCTTCTTAAATTAATACTTTGCTACAATAAAATACACTGTTGCTAACTAATGAGGCCCAAGCTGATGCTAAGGGTCTGTTTGTAATTCATATGTCTAACAGGAACAAGTCAACATGGAAAACTTTGAATTCTGACTCTTAAACAGTCAAATATTAGCATACAATGCATTTTATGCAAATTTATCTTTTTATAAACTAATCCAATATACATTTGCCCAAGCCTAGTTTCTAATCTTGATGGATATATTCTAATTAGGAAAATTGACTTGTATCCCAAGTGACATAAATTAAAAACTTAAGGATAAATGCACACCTAATTGACTGGTGGCATGCTGAGGATATTTGGTTTGTAGATGAGAGTGTTCATGAAGATTATTTGGCAGAAAGCTATGGGAAAATATATTATTGTGTGGATTATATTTTGCTCAGCAAAGATGCAGGTTTTTTAATATAAATGGTCGTTGAGTAGGTTGAAGCATTAGTGAGCAGTTAATGTCTTCTATATGCTGTTAGTTGTGAAACCACCTCTGACATGCATCACGTAATGTTTCCTGTTGATTGATCTAATTATATACAGATAGTTTTATCTGAGCTTTGTGAGCCTGGAGATACCCATGTTTGCTTAATGTTGTACAAGCACAATTCAAAACCCTCTAGGCTCACCAGGCCTGTTTCCATAATCCTTAATTGGGAAAAAGTAAGCCTTGAGAGTTTTGAAATACTGTGCTGAAACTGGGCTCAGAGGCTGGAAACAGTAACCACCAAAACTCCCTATGTAAGCCTGCAAGCCATGATACATAGCATGCCCTCCCCCCTTCAAGATACTTGGTTGCCAGTTTAAAAATACAGTATGCAGCTATTACGCAATAACTGATTTAAAGTTTATTCTGAATAGCAAAAAGTCCAAAACTCTGATTTTATTTTAGAAAATATAAGAAAAAAGTTGTAATTATAAATAATATTTTTGAAGACAAAATACTGTGTTGCTATTTTCTCCAAAATAATGATTTATGTTAATTATTTCTTAACTATGAGGGGAGCTAGCATAGAAAACAACTGGGTTTATGATTCTACAAACTTACTTGTATTTTATCATATTGCACAATGTGTCGTGTGACATTTCAGTGTTTGCTTTACAGAATAGGGCTGTATTCAGTGATTTATCGTTTTTCTCTTCTTCCTCTTCAGCTGCCATTCCCGATTTTACACATTACTGAAGGGTCATATGGGTGGCTTTAAGTAATGTTGTTGCACTATAAGAAACAGACTCACATACACCTTCATACTTATGTGTTTGTCTCTTCAAACTTTTTGCAAGCTCTGTCTGCAGTGCATTCTAGTGATCCTGCTGTTAACTTGCAACATAACTCTGAGTGTTTAAGGACTTGTTAATCTTTTAAAAGATGAAAAATGGAGTAGGTTAATGGAAGGCAGGCAGAGCATGCAGGGGTTTGCACTGTTTTTACACTTGTGCATCTTCTGGTGATTTAGATTTATCTCAGGATAGTCATGACAATATGTTGAGTAAGTGGGAGAAGAGTCCAGAAATATGTTTATTCAAAGTGTTTTCTTTAAGGCACAGAACCTGATTCCTTCTGAGGAAGGAATAAAATATTGTTTATCTTCTGAACTTTGGCTGGGCAAGCGTTCTGAACAGTGTGAACTAAAACAGTGTGGAAGCAGGCTTTGGACTAGCGAGGTATAAGCTAGGAAATTTGCTAGCAAAGCTTACTTTTGGAGGATTCAAGGATGCTCTTAGAAATACTATTCAGAAAATTATTATTTGGTGTGCTACAGTAAATGTCATGTATTAAGCAAGTCATAGAGCCTTAGTGCTCACATGAGAATTCAAGGTGTTTGTAATTTTAAATTTAGACTTGGTAGGCCAATGGTATTTTCATCACACTTTGATAGTTTGTAAAAATAAACTTTGGTCAGTCTGTCCTAAAAGTTGCTATGTTATTTGTTGTTTATTGATACTGATTTCTTTTTATTTGCACAGGTAGACTGTGGCTCCATTAGACTAGTTTTGCATTGTTAATTATAGTGCCGTGTTGGTTTTTTTTAAGCGTATTTAGGGCTTGAGCTAAAATTTCTTCAGCAGCTGGAACAGGATTTCTCAGATGTAGAACTGCAACTTACTATTTATAGAATATAGAGAAATGGTGACAAAGTAGATAGGCATAAAAAGCATTGGTAGTTCTGATGGGAGGAAGGCAAATGAGAAAGAGTTTCAAATTTTTTTCACTAAATCTAGGAATATTACCCATAACATTACGTAATTGAATTAGTATATTAAAATCTTGGTGTTAAGTCCAATGTCTGAGTGAGAGGCTTAGTGGTAAGAGGCTGCTAAAATTTAATTTCTCATAAGTGGGATTTGAAGGAGGGAACTGTGGGTTCATAGCTATGGGGAAATGGAAGCTTGTGTAAGGAAAGACTTGTTTGAAGTGGGAGAATGGAAGGTGAAGTCTGTATGCAGAGATAGTTATGCTAAGATTTTTTTTCTTTTTTAAATTTTTTTTTAATTGCTAAGTTAAATAAACCTCTAGAAGATGAGTGATTATCTCATTGGCATCTGTGCCTTTGCTGCAGTCTTCAACAAATCTGAGCTGGAGCATGACCTTTAAAATTGCTATAAGCAACTGAAAGATTGGACTCAATCAACGAAACGTTAAGGTGAAACGCTGACTGTGTCAAAGTTCTCTAAGATTTGTTTTCTACATGTCCCTTATCTGGATCATCAACTATAAGTTGCTCTAGCAAGAAGTTGTAACAGCAGTTCTGATTAATTAGGAAAGGTCTGAGGTGTAGAGTGGCTTTCCTAAGAGAAATGGTGGCGGGAAGGGATGTTAGTTTGGGGAGACGCACAGAAGAAAGGAACATCCGGGGCTGCCAAAAGGACCGGCAGATGTGTGACCAAGAGCTGCTGGGGGTGCCCTTCTGCTGCCGCCGGCACTGTGGCACGGGAAGTGTGTGGGCTGCGCCGGAGCCCACAATTTGCTTCCTGTTGCCTTGATGTTCAGCCTTGCTGGAAGTGTGCACTTAGCGCTGTCTGGATGCATAACTCTTGTTTAAGACTCATGTAAGTTAGCCAGTGGATCACAGATGTTCCACTTCATAATCATCTACTATCTAATAACCACTTGTAGGGGATGGATTCTCTTGTTGATGTGTACGAATGTATATAAAATCAACCATAGCTCTTGATGCTCTAGGCCTTATTTAACTTCCTCTCAGCCTCAATAAATGTGGTTTTCTTTTCTTGAGGATTTATATTTTTGATTAATCCTTCTGCCATCTGTGTTTCCAAAGAATTTCCTAAGCACTAATGAAACATCTCCCTGTAGACAGCTGTGGTGTTCTCTGCCACTACAACATGCTATAAATTGCTGGGGGGGAAAAAAATCACGTTTCTTTCATGTCTGTGCCGTACTATTGTATGGCTGCTTAATACAAACAAAACAAAGTATATGAAATATCCATGAACTGATTAATATACAAGCCTGCTTTCACCAGTCTTTCTCTCTTGTAAACACTTGACTAGCTTTATGCAAATGGTGCTGTGTGTATAGTTAGTGAGTTTGCTTTCTTACATCTATAATACGAGTTCATAATGGAGGCAATGTCATATAGTATTTAACTCTGACATTTAGTGTTTGCCCTAGTAGACGGTCTTCCTTTTACTTAAGTGCCATTACTTTTATGTAGTCCATTTTCATTGCATTTAGTCCCATTTTAGTAATAATGCTTGCATGATTTACCAGGCAAATGCAATCTTTGCCCTGAATGGCACAGTGCAAGAAAAAATGGAAGCTGTTAAGAGGCTGAACGGCAAAAGAGTATTATTGACCTATGCTGGCAGCCATGTGTTTCAATTATTTTCAAGAATCCATTTGTCAAATAAGTGAAGCGATGTGGGACGTCAAGTTCAAGCTGGGGTTAGTGCCTTTCTACATCTGATATGATGTATCTTCTGTAGCCATTTAATTGAATTACCCAATTTATTTTTCAAGCAACAATGCTCTACCAAGAGCCATGACATTAAACAATTAAATACGAGTTTAAAAGTCTGCATTTTGTGTAGTTCATCATTTCTCTGCAGCACAGAGTCAGCCTAGGGCCATACAGCATTCTGGTATGGTAAAAGCTTAGTGTCTCGGGGAACACCCCTCCTGTCGCAAAGAGCAAAATTTTGAGACTACCGCGCATGCAGAATGTGCATGTCCTTTCCCTGGCCTGTGCCATAGTGAACAGTTAGAAGCTGATCTCATCATTTCTTGGGAGATGAAAAGGAGTTATTGTTAACTCTCCTTGCCCTCACAGGTCCTTCAAGAGCTTCTAAATTTTTAACCTGGAGATTATAGAAACTTAGAAAAAGGGCTAAAATTAAGAAATCGGGAGCAAGTGGTTGGGGGGAAAGCTTTGCTAAGAATTAGATTATAAAACTTTCTCAAACTTTTAAAGCTGGAAGAATTAAATTATTTATCCTGTGCTGCCTTAATCAAATAATGAGATTTGTTTTATTTATTTTTTTTAACTTTTTGTGTTAGAATTTTTATCCATGGTGCGAAAAAAGTAGTAGTTGTGTACTTGGGAACTCAACCTGCTAAAGTGTAATAGCAGTCTTCTGTATTCTTCCACACATATTTAAAATATTTCTACCAGTTTTATTGAGACTTGGTATCAAAGAGCAGAGAGTTTTGTTTTCCTTTGTGTTTTCTTCATGTTATTGGAAATCAAAGAAAACTTCATTTTTAAGAATATTAGAGGTTTTCTTTTGTTATAGCTGTAAAGATATATTTTGATATGAGAAGAATAATTACTGAAACAGAGAGGACTAGTGACTTTTTTTTTTCAATTAACATTCAACAATTAAATTTTAATATGGTCAGGGAATTGTTCAGAGCCTTTTGTATGGGGATAGTGCACCTTTAATTATCTGCCCTCTGGTGCCAAGCCTTTTCTTTGAGTGCTTCCATAAAAGCTTATTGCAGCTAGTTATTGAGCAAATTAGTACTTGAGTTTTGGTGAAAAATGTCTTTATTAGTCCTAAAACCAGAGTCACTGTGCATTCCCAGAAGGCGTGATTTTGTTTGATGAATAAATCTAGTAATTATCCTGCTGTTAGGGCTGTACCGCAAATGTCATAAGCAGATAAACAGAGGGAGTAAGCCTTCCGTAAATTCTCTAATTATCTATGTTGGACTACTTATTGCCTGCAGATGATTTATGAGCATATTGATATATCCTTAAGTATTTTCATTTGAGTTCACAGATGCAAATAATTAAGGCACTAGTCATTTGCAAAAGAAAGTGGCAGGTCAGGGTCATCTCATTATAAAACTTGTGCCTATGTTCATGCTATAGAAGGCAACATAGGTAAAATCTGTTTGAGTAGGCTACCTCCTCTGACATCTTTATACTAAAAGCTAAAATGAATACTAATTCTCCTAATATTCTGTAAATGTCTCTTACACATCAGTTTGCTTAGATCCTCCTAAGTCAAAATAGAGATGATTGTCGAGATTGATTTCCAATACCCAGAATGTATGTAAACCTGGAGAACCAAGCTGAAAGATGCTTAGCTAATAATGCTGAAGATGATCATTTTCCTTAACTTACTATGACTGCATTTGATGTTGAGTGCACATTTTTGCATCACACTATTTTAAACCTTTTTGCATCCCTGGGGCAGTCAATATGGCTTGAATAAAGAGTTCACCTTCCTTTCTCAGAGGAGCAGAAAGAACATACAGAGCCCTTTGTATAGAAGCATATACCTGTTAAAGTTTTCAGATAACTAAGAACTCCATATGTGTTTCCGGAGTAAGGTGCTTTTCTCCATTTTGAGTGTTAAGGGAGGTTTCTGCAGATTATTCAAGATACGGAGAATTTGCCTCTGGCAGTGGAAAAACATCTGAGCGAAAATACTGTAAAAAACAGGTGCTATACAATGTGCATGATATCTTATCTCTAGACACATCTGTTTTGTGTGTATAGATATTTTCATGCATTTCTCTTCCCATGTGTCTGTTTGTTTTATCTGCCTGATAGTACA
This sequence comes from Dromaius novaehollandiae, assembly GCF_036370855.1. NCBI lineage: Eukaryota > Metazoa > Chordata > Aves > Casuariiformes > Dromaiidae > Dromaius > Dromaius novaehollandiae. Next base: position 37,017,748 of record NC_088130.1, on the reverse strand, counting down.
CAGAGAATTTCGCCTAATGTATTACAGATTTTCTTGGCTGCTAGTTTTATTAAAAGATTGCTTCAGTGGAACTGGTATGATTTGTGGGGTGAAGTAGGGAGCTAATGCAACTTAAATGATGACTGATAAAATGGATATTTAAAAATGTTTGAACAACTTTCACTCAAGGCTAAAGCTAACTCACAGAGTGCATTTCTTCTGTTGTAATAACTGCTTTAATATGTGTATTTTAACAGATCTTAATATGCAGGGAGAAAACAGAATTTGCAAGTTTCCACTGACATGTTGGATATTGAATCTTTCAGATATACTCTGGTCATAACACCTTATTTTGGCAGAACTGCTATTCAGAAGTCCTGGTTGGTGCATGAGGCTTGAACATACTTGAATGTCACAGTGGGAAGTTTTCTATGAATATCCTCCTCAAAGTTTTAAAAGAGATGTTCTAGGGTACAAGAGTATGCCCCAGAAATGACAATAGTGGCTATGATGCGTTTTGACCTTTGCCTTAAGCTCCATTATACAGATAGTGATGCTATGGGAATAATAAAATAGATAAGAAGTCTTATATTAAAATTAATGAATTATTTGGGGGCCTATAGGCATCAGGAGCTTGTGAGAGATGACACAGGTAGCCTCAAAGACTGTTTGTCTGTATGAGGGCTATCTGTGGACATTTTTGTCTAGCCCTCAAAGGGTTTTGGGAGCCGTACATGCCTACATATTTACTCACACAATGAACCATTAATATGCCAGGGTGGTTTTGGAGAGACGTGCTTCAGGTTTATGGAGGTGCAGAAATTGGACAGCCTTGATCTACCAGCCCTACAAAAAATGGGAGTAAAGTAGAGAAATAATTTGACCTAGGCATTATCATTAATCCGGTCTGGGAAACCTGGCCTTTCTGGTAATTCCTTCTGGGTATAATAACTTTAGATGTCACTTTAATCTTAGATGTCATTTTGAGTATTGTTCTGTAAACAACATGTGGATATAATAAAATTGCACTGTTTTTTCTGATCACCTACATATCACAGGCTCATTACCTGGGTGAACAAGAATTGCTGTTTCCTTTACCGCTAGGAGATCTCCTTTAGCTTGAGCTTTCTCCCACATCTCACGAACCTTGCTTTACGCCACCTTTTGTTGCTTAGAGTGTTTTTGTTGCGGTTCATGGTCAAGCCTTTAATTATTTTATTTGTAATATTAGCTCTTCACTACAGAGGTGCAATATATTCATAAGAAAGATATGCTTTGTTGAAAACACTGGAGCAATCCATGAATTTCAGAAAGGATATTAGCAATTAGTTATGGATTAAATGCTAAAAGTCTGCCAAGCCACTCTTAATCAGTTAAGCCTCACATGCCATCAGCTCATCAGTCAGAACTTTTCTTAACTCATGATGCAGCCAATCCCTTCACATAGACATATCTTCGCTCTTGGTGCACACATCGGATAATGTTGTTATTGCTGTTTTTTACTTCAAATATCAGGGATCTTTGTCTATTTTGGGGGGGAGATGGGGAGGGTATAGTTGCAACAGTGATTGGCCAGAAATAACTGGGACGTATGAAGCAATTAGTATACAGTGACTTTAGGACGTAAGGAAAACCTGATGTGAATGATCAGTTAAACATTTAAATCACTTTGCTTTTCCCACTGTGTTCCTTTTTTGAGTTTAAGTTAATTATATTTACTACCCACGTGTATACAGAACTGCTTTTGGAGTGCGTATATGTGAACATGCATAGAAATTAAAATCAAATTTCCATTCATGTTCCATTAAATCCTTGCACGTTTGTTAAGGCAAATAGCAGAAGTGGTGTGACGTGATTTGTCTGACCAGTTACAATGTAGCTTGCAAGTATTAAGCCTTCTTATTTGACTTTCAGCAAACTACTATTAACAAGGTAAAATAGTTTTGAGAGATTTAGTCAATAAGTTCAAAAAGTTAAAATGTGATCTGATCAGGGATATAAATGAACGTAAAAGGAGTCAGAATTAACTGGTTGAAATAATTATGAGGAATTATTCCATTGGGGCGTTTGCTCTCAGGGCACTGAGCAGGTTGATGGTCACCTCATCTACTGTCAACAACTTCTTAAACTCCTGCCCAGCTGACAACAAAGTAGTGAGCCAGTGCTATGTGGTAAGGCTTGATCTTCCTGCTCAGTGACTTTTTGTGGGTGGAGGAGGAAGGGAGCCTGTGGCACCCAGGGGGTTATTTCTGTTTTTCTTCCCCAAGACGTATGTCCATCGAGTCAAGAGGAATCAGCTGAAGTGTAGCATTGTTATTTGGCCTCTGTCACTGTCTTTCAGTAGGGTTTATATGAAAGCTTGCTTAAATGAATAGCTTTTTTCTTTTATGAGAATTAATAAAACTGGGCTGGGCTTACTGAAATTACTTCCATAAAGGTTGGGCTATTCCAAATGCCTATGCTGCTGCTTGCTGAAGGAGCTGACCCTTTTCTTGTAAGCAAACAATGCAAATATCCCGATACTGCCTTCTGAAAGAATGTAATATCTAATCATTTCATCATATGATGTATTTTTATTAAATGTTATAAAGGATAGGAGGAATCCTGTTTATATATCTTAAAGAAAAGAAAAGAAAAAAAAAAAAAAAAAAAACCAACCCAACAAAGATACTAACAACTAGCACCAGTCTTTCATTATACCATTGGAAACAGTTTTTACACTGTATTATTCAGCACTGTTTTACTTGAAATCTATGTATTATGTGCGACAGTGGGAATTATTTATTAATAGGTCAGCTTTTGCAAGGGGCTTCTTAAACTATGCTATATTTACTTTTCAGTCTCCAAATTTTGTCGTGAGTCTTCAGTAGCTTCTGTTTATTTTGGAAATATTAAAAACTTGTAGATTCTTCCTCTATGTGTGCATGTATATATATATTTTTTGATTTAAAAATCAATGAGTATCTTTGAGTCCAGTCTTACTTCAGCACTAATTATAAACTGGGCATGTGTATTTGCAGTTAATAAGCTTAGATACTAGGGGAAAAATCAGTGAAAAAGATTATACCACAGATAATTAATAAAAATCAATTAGTTTGTTAATGAGTATTCTGTCATTACCCAAGGTGGCAGAAACCAGCTGGGGGAAAAAAGTGGTATCCCTGAATAGGACATTTTAGAACGCCGGAGTTCTGCTGAGAATTTCAAAGGAAATAACTATGAGAAGCAGCACTACTTGGGTTAAAACTGGCTAAATTTCTTCTTGAGATTGCAGCTCCTCTAGCTAATAAATTTAGTAAAAAAGTGATTCACCTTTAGTGTATGCTATAAAGCATTTTCTGATGCCTTAAGTACATTGCTCACTGCCCTGTATTAAAAACAAAACCCATAGTTGTAAATGTCAATGACTAGGATTGTTAGAGCTCTTGCATCTCCTCGCTTTAGTGTAAAAGCTGGAAACACCCATTACCTCTTAGATGACTTTAGGATAACATTTTACATTCAGATATATAAATGGCATAAAGTCAAACATGATCTGACAGAGAAATGCAAAATGCCTTCAAATAGTCCTTGGACGAAAATGGAAAAGTTCAGTGGCAATGCTTATCCATTTGCAAATATGCTTTTGTAACACAAGATATATATCGTGTTGCTCTCACCTTTCTCATCCTTTGTCCATTTGCTGTGAAGCAGCCGTTAATCCAGATCTGTGCAGAAAGAAACAAAAAAATATAGATTCCTGCACACACATTTGATACTTTTTGTGGGTGTGTCTAGAGAGAAATAGGTATTTTTTAATAGATATTTCAGTGGCAAGAGAAGGGAGGGTAACTTGAGTTTGAGCACAACACAAGTAATTCAAATTTCATCATTATGTTCAGGAAGCACTGGAAAATAGCTTGATGTAGAAAGAAAAATGTTGATAAAGTTAAATTTTGTATTGGTCAAGACAGATGCAGATGTATGCCACAGCAAGAGAATTCCTGCTTTTTTGAATACTACAGATGATTATAAACCATCACTTCAAGGAATATTTAATGTGTGAAAAGAGTACTGCTTTGTTACGGATAGTAAGGGCATTAAGTAGATAAATATAACATCTTTTATGCAACTACAGTATTATCGTAAATACATTGTTACTCATTTTAAATAGTTTTAAGGGTATAGGCCTCATCCCATTTTCACTAGAGTGCATGGGAAATTTGTCATGGAGTTCATTGCAAGGTGTGTGCTCACACGCAGGAGGAGGTTATCAGAATGACTTGTGAAACTTTGCCTTCATAAAGATTGTGGCTTTTAAATTGTCAGCCAATATAACGGAGAAGCAAGCATCATCTCCTTTTTTTGAATCACCGAAAGACTTCCTCCTATTTAAAATGCTGGGCTGTGACTGAAGAGCCCTCTATTCTGCTGACTTTGTTTTTCTTTATTTCTCTGTAACTTGGTTCCCCGTCTATAGAATGGGGATAGCAATAGCTTTCCCTGAAAACATTATTTACCTAATTTTACTGTCCTTCAAAGAATTATTTGTTAGTTTTTAAATACTAATGGGATAGATTTTGTTGGTCTATTTGACCATTAATTGTTTGAGGGATCTTTTAAAAATTGCTGTCTATTTAAAAACATCAGCGTAGCAGATAAAATGCCATGCGCATAGTTTCCTCATTACACTGCTTTCCATCATACATATTTTGTTATTAAGCTGTGTACCTATGGCAGATAAAAGCTGTCAGAATGTAATCTGTGTGTCAAGCTAAATGTTCAAACTAGGTGCATACTTTTTATAAATATAGAACTGAAAGATAAAAATGAAAAGTTCCATGTTTACATAATTATGCCTATTTCCATATGAAACATCTCAAGTTTTAACAACTTGTGCCCAAGCTGAGTGTTTTTCTTGTGTAGATCACATCATGGAAATGGCAGAGCTGGGAATGATTGTGTTCGTGGAAATACACTGCACCTTTAACATCTTTAGTGGCAGAGTTAAATTTTCCATTTTTAACCTTCAGTAATCTAGGAAGCAATGGACTACTTTAATGTGATTCTTGGCACTCATTAACCCTTGATTACCTTTTCCATCAAACAGCAGGAGCAACTCCTTGGCATTTATTAGCCATTGGTGTCCAGGGCCAGTGAGGTACAGCACCCCGTGATGCTAGATGTTGCCTGTTGAAGCCTCAAGCCATGGGAATACCTTGTTGAGGTATCAGGTGCAAAGTGTGCAATGGAATGCAAACAGCACAGTTTATTTGAAAATTGAGGCTATAATTTGGCTAATCATGTCTAGTTTCAGATTTGTATAGACTGCTTGAAGGTCTACTTGTGAATGATTATCATATTTCTCTGATACTGGCATGCATCACGTAGTGTGTTCCAAAGTCATTAAAGTTGACAAGCTTATATTCTGTGGATCTAACTATAGAATACAGATATTTTAGATGTCTTGATTGCACAGTATTTTCCATATATAAAAGGAAGTGTGGTAGAAACGCATCCTAACCTGTGATTTTTTTAAATGATGAAGGTGGTTGATAAAATAAAGTTAAATTTTACTGAAAAAAATCATAATAGGATTTTTGTAGATGTGATGGTCTCCAGAGGGAAAGGGGGCAAGGTTTTTGAAAGAGATAATATCCTTCATTATCTCTTACTTGACCAAGTGATACAGCTGGAAAAATGAATACCTTGGAAAGCTTGTCCTTCATCCTCCCCACCCCCAATGGTATCTTTCTGCCTAATAAAAAGTATTACCTCTTCCTACAAACCTTATGATGCTGGAATATATTATTCATTGCAAATTATTTCCTCAGCAGTAATCATTATGATCAATATCTTAACAGAGGTGACTGCTAGATCTGATGACTCTCTCATTGCTTACATTCAATGTGAACTTTAATTTGCTTAATGGTTTTGCATTTCTCATGCCACACAAGGAGGTTTTAGGTTCAGGTACTCCCTGCAGCTCTGGCAAAGTGCTTAAGTGTGTACTGAACTTAAAAAGTTCTTAAACCTTGTGTATGCTGGCTGGTACTGTTCTTTCCTTTGCTTCCTCCTCTCCTAAAACAAAATTACTACTGCACAGCATTTTGGCAGCTTATGCCAAAAGCAGTCACGGTCATTTCAGGGTTTTGCTGGAACTGCGAGTTTCTCTCTGGCCTGTCCTGGTACTGGACAATGGAGGCCCTTAGCATTGGGGGGGGGGGGGGGGGGGCGCGGGCAGGGTGTGTGTTTGTGGCTTTTTTTTTTTTCCTCTCCAAAAATATTTCAAGGTAGTTACACTCCTGTAGTGCTAAATCTTCTAAGATCAAATTAGATCTCTCCATTCCCCTGTTCTTTACACCAGGTTGGAGACTGGTGCCCTTCTTTTGTTTCTGTTCTCTAACTTTTCAGAGTATCTTCTTTTCCCTACTTTTCACCTACTTTTTTTTTTTTAACCTACTTTTCGGAGTAAACTTAAGTATAGAAGGAGAGATCTTTTGATGCTTCTGCTGTCTGTCAATGCCATTATTTATACATGCTACTTATGCTCTTGCACCTGAGCTTCAGGGATTTCCTGGGACCTGGGGCTGGTGTCCATGGGTGTCTGTGTGCATATTTACTGTGAGAAAGTGAGTAATACCAAGCTATTTAAGGATAAAGTGTTGCCAGCTCTAAGTCGCTAACTTCTGCAGGCTACTGACTGGTGATATAATTTTACATTGCCCTTTGGTAGTTTCCTTAGAACAGGAGGGGCAAGGTTTGTAGGGAGACGTAAACCTTTTATTAGACACGTACAAACTC